>NC_049209.1:27920092-28072592 GCF_013347855.1 Anguilla anguilla
CAAGGGTCATTCTTCTATGACTTTGATCAATAGCTGTGCTTGGAAATTCTTTACCTCCCTTAGTTGTTTGGTTGACTGAAGCTGGGATTTCTTTTTTTCTGTGAATTCCACCCCCTCCACAGGTGCAATGACCAGTGAAGGGCAAGAACTTCTAACCAAAGAAGGGGAGATGGAACTTAAAATGCTTTATTCTGTTGGCCATCCCCCAGAGAGCTCAGGTCCACAGTAAAATGTTTGGTGTTAAATCAGCTCCATTAAATCAGTGTGCATTTGATCCTTCTTAGATTCATAAAAGCTGTTATTGGAAAATAACATTTTAGCGAGTAGAACCACAATACTGTGCTATCTGTGAAGCAGGTAGTAGCTGAGACCCTGGGTATTATGCTAGTATACCAGGGGTGTGAATCCCAGAACTGACACTGCTGTACTGCACTGAATAAACCTCTGCACCTCTGTGATTCCGCTAACCTCGCTGTATAAATGGATTGCACAATGTGAGAAGCACAAAATAATGTGAGCTTGTAAAGCTTTTCAATTTAAATGCTTAACCTCAAATGAGGATCACTGAGACCAGTTATCAGATTTATCAGATTTAGGAATCTGTATATAAAGAAGAAATAACAGACATTCACATGACAAAATAAGCTCTTATAATAAACGCTGATGATGTTCTTATGTTAAGTTAGATTGCACGGTAAGGTCTAAAGCCAGAGGGGTCTATTAGATCTGCAGCAAAGTGTAAAATGAATAACAAACATAAAGGATATTTTATATTTTGTATTTTGCTATAACTTTTGTTAAAAACTATTTATAACTCCTGTTTAATATTAGAGCTGAAATATGGTCATGTGCCTATGGGGCAAAAAAAAGAGTCTGAAGATATGTTTAGGCTACCATATCAGAGCTGCCAACTGGCACAATTTGGCAAAAGCACCTGTGGTTCTGGACCCCCGCTGTAGCCCAATTAGTTAAGGTGTAAAATCTATTGGATTAAGAGCAGTGTTTTCTTTCCACACCATATGTGTTCTCATCCTCACTCTTATACAGCCAATAAGAGAAAAAGAAAAAAGGGAATAGGAAGAAAAAATAGGAAGGCTACAACTTTAGAGAGATGTAACCAATCACAACTATAGTCGGGCTTGAAGCCAAGCTTCATATACACAGATTCTTTAAATGCACACTTTAATAAACACGTACTTACTGACACTGGCACTGATATTATGTTGGTTGCTTTAAGCTGAGATGAGAGGAGATGACTGCATGGCTGAATGTCTGGTGACTTACAGAACGCCGGGCTTTCTCTACACTGAATAGGTCATTTCATGTTAAAACACTGACATCAGAAGCCATATTAAAAGCAATAAAATAATCCAATTGCATTATATAATGTGATGGATCTTGAGATGAAAGCGGATGCTTTTCCCTCATCTGACTTATGATTTTGGAATGCCTGATGACAGCTGTTGCCTGCCCCATCGCAGTGACGCCCATGCGGCTCCTCCTGAGTACGTGAGGCCGGCTGCCTCCTCCTTTCACTCCGCAGCCCAGCAGCTGAGCGCCCGCTCCACAGGACCACACAGCTGGCACAGGACAACCGCAGGTATCCCACTGACCAGTGGGGGCACTGCAGCGCAATGTGGTGGGTGACAGCCTGCTGACTGAAGCCCTCCCTATAACTGTGGTGATGCTATACGTTCCTGACTGCAGTTGGCACTGGCATTGTTCGGATCTAATCCAGACCCAAGGGTGCCTCACTTTCCCATAACACAAGTGTAGTTCAGTCAGGACAACTCATATATTTAGATTAAATGAATAGATAAAATTTGGATATTTAAATGGATATGTTAGTGATTTATTTGGCTTGGCACTGAATGGTTCTGCTTGGTACTGTAGTGCATGCACCAGCGTGCACTACCCTATGTAACAGGGAGCACTATTCATCTCCCCTATAAACAGGAGGACTGCCAGAATCCCGCCCCCACCCCCGAGTACCTAGAAGCAGATCCAAACAACAGGTGGTAGCTGGGGTGGTGGAGGGTGAGAGAATTTCTGAGCAGTAGCAAGCAAATCATGCAAAGCAGCGCAGGCAATAAGAGATGTGACTGTTGGTTTAAAATGGTGCTCCATTGGTTGTTTGCGCATGTGACTGGCTGGGTATGAGAAGATGTGTTGTGTGCATGTAATTGGTTTATGTATGAAAATGCGTAAGAAGCGGACCATTGGTCGGCACAGCAAGAGCTCCCAGACCGAACGCACTCCATGTGCGACACTCATTTGTGCCCTACTCTTCTTTGCCTTTGTTACATCACATTGTTCCATGTTTTTCTTTTTCTCGCTTTTCATAATGGAAATGCATTTTACTCAAATTTGTTCCTATTGGGGACTGACTTCTCATTTTCTTTCAAACTTCAAGCGCTTGTTGCTGGTACTACAGTTGTACATGTTACTTCAATCGTTTGCCACTGCTGCACATTTGATTTACTAATAAATTGATTAAATGAATGCTCTTTCTGTGATTTCTGCTGTTTTTTTTCAGTTTGCTGTGACTGTTTTGTGACTTTGGCCAATATTTTCCATGGCAAACACCCAGCCTTATTTATGACAAATGTCAAAATACTGCCGTCATGTACGCAGCATATTTTTGAAAAAAATAATTGGTTCAATTTCTATGCACATTACAGTTTGTCATAAGGCACTGGTAATAAGACATAATGACTAATTATGGCAGGTGTTCTGTCATACTTAACAGTTTTTTGTAGGCTTTATGGGATCTAATTCAAGGAAAATGCTACCCATTGGAGCCACTGGGGAAGTGAGCTTTTACAGACAGCATGTATCTAGGACAAAGATGATAGCTATCAGGGAGATGGTGGCATATGAATTAGCTGGGATAGTAAAACTGAGGGTGAGACCTTTTGTGTTAGACACAGATGATAGTGACGGGTAGCAGCATGATCATTTGTGAAAGCTTTCTGGTTCTTTTTTTAGAACGGTTTAAACCGCTCTAATGCAAAAACTGAAATTAGCCATCAGTTGAGTTTTACACATTTTGTGATTCATCCTGCCCCCATTCTCCACAGATCTAAATCTGTGCTCATGTTTTTTTGCTAGTATCAAGCTGCTTTTGGGCTGCATATGCCCTGGGAAAGAAAGGTAGTAAAGAAAATAATAAAAGCCATTGTTTTGTTTCTGCTGTATGCTATATCTTGAATTTCTTTGTAGTATGACCATGAAACATCACCCTAGTCTTTATTATGGAAAATGTACATCTTTATTTGTGTTGATTTGTAAAACAGTGCAACACAGGCTATTGCTATTGATAACATGACAGAAAATTTACCTCTTGAAATACCGATTAATAAGGAGAACATTTTATTTGAGGTTATTTTGCTAAAGATAATATGCATAGGTTTTGATTATGGATGCAGATTTGTTTTGGTGCTTTGCTTTAATACAGCAGGTGGTGGAATGAGGCGATGGTGCCTCAGTACAAGTGCCAGCTTAAAAAAAAATGCTGCCACCTCTGCAGTTGCACACATTTTTAAGTATTACTAATACGTCCTTTCAATATTGAACAAAATTCAAATTATAATCTACGTAACCTGCCCCCGTTCAATGTTCCATTTTATGGCTTTGTATAGCAAAAATGTTCAGTGTCAAATCAATAGAGTTCACTTAAAAAACACTGTACATTCAATCCCCATAGGAGTCACATAAACTTGATTAGTTAAATGAACGCTGAACATTTTACTAGATTGCAGCACAGAAACATGCACTGAAGAAATGACGCAGGTGCCTGCCCACAGCTTGTCCACTGAAGGCCAGTTTGGCTGTCTTTTTAATTAGCGGGGGTCAAGTTAATTAAAAATGAATTTGGCCTTATACTTCAGGTTGGCGTAACAAGGCTGAGACACTTTGTCAGGCATGACTTCTTAATTGCTGAGCTTTGTCCTGGCTGAAAGTCAGTGTGCAAACAATGCTTGAGGGAGCTTGTATCAGTCCATAGAGTTTCTGAGGGAGGTGAAGGGGCGGGGAAGTGAGAAGCCCTGGCCTCACTCTTGCGAGGGCCCCTAGTACCCAGGCTGATATCGGGTGTCTCTGAAGCTGCTTTGCTTTTGGGCTTTCCTCTTCTTATTTTGTTGTAGCTAACTTCCCCTTCCCATTTTATCAATCCCCCTCGCCCCCCCCCACCCCCTTCCCCCCCCACACACACACATATGCACACTATGTTCTCTATGTTCTCTCCTTCTCTTTCTTTTCCAGGATTGCTGCCCTCCCTCCCTTATTCAATTTGAGTGCTCTTTTGTTCCCTCAGTTTCCCATGACCTCTGACCTCTGGGACCGGCTGGGTGGCTGTCTGGAGCTAAGACACTCAGTTTTATAAAATTTTTATATGAAATATAAGGTGCCCACACATGTGCACATCTGCATGTGCCTTCACACATAAAGAAACGTCTTTTAAATAATAACAGAATGGGTTAATAGATGTATGTCTGGTAATCAGTAACCAGCAAGGAAGTTGAACCATTAGCCTATGTCCCACTGTTTCTTTTCTCACTTTAGACGTGCAAACCTTCACTGTATCCAAAGTATTAAATCTATTCAAAGCCTTTTATTTTTAACTCTTGTGTCCTATTTACTTATTAGCAACTGTGAATTTGTTAGCCTGGGTCAAATATGTGCCATTAAAATCCGATTTTTGGGATTTTAAAGCAATAAAGAAATAAAATTTATGCAAAAATACTCAATGTACATAATCTCAGTTTCAAACAATATGAGCAATATACAGTGAGCTCCAAAACATTTGAGACAAAGATATATTTCTTTATTGATTTGACCCTATACTCCGCAATTTTAGATTTGTTATCAAACAATTCACACGTGGTTAAAGTGCAGATGCTCAGCCATTATGCGCCTATGAAATAAGAAAAAAAACAGTCAGAGACAGACCAAATCTTAGACTTACCAAAATCAACTGTCTGGAACATCATTAAGAAGAAAGAGGGCACTGGTGAGGTCAATAATCACAAAGGGCCTGGTAGGCCAAGGAAGATCTCTACAGCGGATGACCAAAGAATTCTCACCATAATGAAGAAAAACTGCAAAACACCTGACAAATCAGAAACACCCGAGAGGCAGGCTTGGATGTGCCAGGGACTACTCTGCAAAAGACTTAATAAACATCACTAAAGAGGCTACACTGCAAGATGCACACCACTAGTTAGTAACACAAACAGGATGGCCAAATTACGGTTTGCTAAAAAGTATCAAAACAGCCAGCAGAGTTCTGGAAAATGGTGTGGACAGATGAGAGCAAGATTCACTTGTATCAGAGTGATGGCGAGAGCAAAGTGTAGCCTATAGGCCAAAAGGAAAAAGATCCAAAGCACCCCCCCCCCCATCTGTCAAAATGCTGGTGGGGCTGTTATGGTTTGGGCATGTATGCCTGCTACAGGTACTGGCACACCTGTCTTCACAAATGAATGATTTAACTGCTGATAGCAGCAGTGAAACAAATGATCTGCTCAGGTTCAACCAAATGCCTCCAAACACATTGGATGGTGCTTAATCCTGCAGCAAAATTATGAAATAAACATTTGAGTAAAATTTTTGGTATGGCCTGATATGGGCTCATGTTTGACAGAATGATGTTACTGTCATTTTACAATTTCAGTTCTCGGATTATAGACATGCATTCTTCAAAGGCATTTCATTTGCTAAAATTTAGAAATTTATAGAACTCTGGGATCAATTAATGGGGTGAACTTGAACTTGGTTAATGAAATTGGGATGGCAGGTATGACATCCCGCCAAGTTACGGTTTGGTAGGTTTGCATTTACTTGAATTTTATTTTCTTATTGAATCTGTAAAAGTAATCAAGAAAGTGACCTGACTGTTTTACACTGGTGCATTCCCATTTCATTTGTCACAATGAATATTCACATCATGCGCACAGTGAGAATTCATGTAGGTATGCCTTTGTTTAAAGCCATTAGTAGACGGAATAAGGTCATGTTCCCTCTCTCCGTCATAGGGTTGTATCTGAACCCAAATACTGTACTCAGAAATGCACAGACAGTATTTTTCCCCAAAGGTTGAGCAAATATATTTGGAAGATAATTTAATAGAAAACTGTCTATTAAACAACCATATTTTGTTGTTAGAACATGCATTATAAAACATTGCTTGCAGGATATTTAAAAAAAAGAAAAAAGAATTGTGGTCTCCATGTTGGAATCTAGCTTTTTACAGCTATATAGCCTAAACTTTGTCATTAATATTACATTTAAATGCATTCTCTATAATTCCGCATGCAAACCCCACATAATATTGTTTCATGGGCTACATGACTACAAAGCGGACCACAAAACCTCGGACTGAATTTGTAACTGTACTGAGACTAACAAAAACATGGTGTAGCTACATAGCAACGTCTGTTTTATTCAATGAACTGTATAGTGGTTTTATTCACAGAGCTGGCTTTCTACTGAGCTTCGCACCTTCAGTAAACCAGCTCCATGGTTTGCTAGCATGCTAGCTTCAGCTGAGTTAATTTAAAATGGAAAATGAAACTAATTACTCAAGTGTGGCTAGTTGGCAGCACTGGCAGGTATAAATGAAATAATGTTAGCTGCGAACTAGCTGCCTACTTAACTAGCAGCTACCTAGCTATTGTTCAGATATTTAATTACAACAGCGTACTAGTAATCGTCTGTGCTATTAACTATAATTAAAACTAAAATACTGAACAACAGCAGCCAGTGACATTAACTCCAGTTAAAAGTGAGCTATAGTGAACCAGCTAGCTGCTAGCAGTTTCCACCTGCCACCGGTAACGTTGACGTTAGCCAACTAGTCTAGAAGAAAAATGCTTCACTTCAGGGCGAAAACAGTGTTGGGGAAAACGAGTTTAAAGTTAGCTGGTTTGATAACGGTACTGAGCGAGTGTGGTCGTAGGGATGAAGACGGCACCCAAACGAAACACCCAAATCTGTATTGCAATCCTGTAGATAGGCCATAAATGCTACCGGGTTTCGCTACCAAAGCCTGTTCAGGCCGCTGCGTGACTACAAGGTAATGAAACGAATGAAAACCTCGGACTACCTTTGCAGACTTCGCCAATCCACGCACTGGCTTGTTCCGCAGGCCTGCAAACGGGTGCCATTGGAGTTATGGTAATTTTAAGTAAGTCTTTATAGCTTCATTTCCTATATATATATATATATCTTGAATAATAATGGTTTAAAAAAAAATCATGAAGGGGAGCCGTATGAATTGCATGACGGCCGATTTTAGTCTTAATGCCCACGGTGAAATTGACCTCTATGGCATTCCTAACTACTTTTTAAAAAGCCGACTGTAGCTAAATTACAAACACCACATTTTAAAAGTAATGTTAGGCCTATAAATCATCAACTGACATACAAAAAAGTTGTAGGCTTATTGTGTATACAGTTATAACCCATTAAAAACATGTACCATAATCCATTTAAAAACATGACATATACTTTGTAATTTATCGTAAAGGAAAAAATATTACTGAATCCACACCTGTGTGTTTCTCTATTGTCTATCTTAGCTCACACAAATTAAACAAGCTCTATTCCAAAGCATCATTTAAATGAATGTTTAAAGCAGCTGATGAAAGCTTACACTCCAGAAAGAATATGTTTATACTTTGTTGTCCAGTAAATTTTACAAGATGTACAAGTTCTTGGAAATTTGCAACTTAAAATAAATACAGATTCTACAATAGATGTGGTACTGTAGATAGATAGATAAATAGATAGATAGAATACTTTTATAGATAGAAATTTTCCTAGCTGCATATTCACATTTAGGCTACTGGATGCAGACAATTGTTCAAACATAGTGTAGTCATTTGTGCAACACAGCTGAATTGCAGATTATATTTAGTATAGCCTAAATGATTTCCATTTCACACGTTCATGTGACATGTAAACTTTGAATGACCACATTCTCTTCAGATGGTAAGGTGAAAAAACAGAGTGCCAAGTTACATAAACTAATTTAGGAAACATTGGGGGAGTATTTCTTTGGAATAGAGCTGATTTTATTGTGTCAGCTAAGACAGTCAATGTAATTTGTATAACATGGCCTCATTGTCATATCTATATTTTTTGGGTAGGCCTAGATGTTGCAAGTTTAAATTAATGACACACAGACAGTGCTTTGTATGTGGGAGCAACTTGCCATTTTTGTATGCTGAAAATGTGTTTTTGTTGAGATTGTACTGTAAGATGAAGGAATAGCCCGCTACCTCAAGTGCAAGGTCATCTGTACCCATCATTCTGGGTACAGATATACTGTAGATCATTTTGTTGATCGAACAGACACAGATAGAGTTGTCTGCACACCTGTTCCCTACATAAGTTATGAAAAATGATACTTTCATGATTGTATGCTTCTTGATGTTTTTCTTTGAAATAACATTCATCCAAATGCAACAAAGCTGATATCCATAACCCTAATTAGGCAGGTATAACGCTCAAAAATGTCCTCCATCTGTCACACTAGCCTTTTCCTATGACACCATAACACAGTCTGCTTTTCATGTGTGTGGGGTTCTCTTTATCATGCTATTGGAGTTCTACATAATTTACCCATGTTACTGTGTGCCCTGATTTTGAATCATGCTGTACAGCTTTTGAACCCAAAGTACAGATAAAACCCTAAAGTGCAGATGAAACTCAAAATAGGGCAAATTAACTAAAAAAAGAACAACATGAAAGATGTTTATGTTATTTTTCTATTGGACTGATCAGGGATAGCCTAATAGCCTATATCATGCAGTCATTGCAGACAAAAATTGGTTGTGAGATTTCAAACCCCTATCAATATAATTGAATTTTGGTATCCCTAACATAAAAATCTGAGGCAGGTAACGCTTCTTTCAGTTGGAATCGAGGTTCGCAAGGAGCGAACAGGAATTTATGAGGAGTTAAACTGAATGTATTTAGTTTGATTTGAACTGATCTGGAGCAGGAATCTGGGGACTTCACCCTTGTGTGAACTGGCTGGCTGCTGTCTGGAATGATATGGAGGCTAGCTCATCGCACCAGACCATACTGTCAGCTCCCCTTTAAGGTCGAGAAAGGAAATGCTTTGAGAAAGTGCTGTCTTATTTGTGTTTGTCACAAGACTACTCAATTTTTCTGTCTGTCTGTCCAGATGGGTACAAGTTCCTCCACGTTATCACAGAAGGTTGAAATAGAGAGGTGGGGGTCTTGCTTAATTTAGGAAAATGAGGAGAATTGCAGGTTTCTATTCTGTAATGGGATCACAGATGAGTCATGAGCAGCAACCAGACTGTCTGGCAAACCAATCAGGAGGCAGGTGTGAGTACAGTATTTGGTGTAGGGGGTGCAGAGGCTGCCGGTTGGTATTGTATTTAATTGGTCCTCCTAATTGCTCACCAGCCAAATGGCTAACTGAGAGACTGGTCAACCAAAGCAAGTTTAAGTATCTGAGCTTGCATGACACCTCTTTTCTGTGGGATAAGAAGTGATTTTGCGTTGGGCGTCTCATAACTCAAATTTCCACCCCACCCCCCCACACACACACACACACACAAATGGTAGGTTTCTTTCGTCCTTTCCTACATAAGTACTCTCGCCTGCAGCCTGCGGTACCCTTTGTCTGTCTGCGGAGGAATTTACATCTAGCTCTTTTTTTTTCCTCTTTCACATCTCTCTTTTTATTTTCTGCCTGAATGAACGTGTGAAAGTAGAGGGAGGGAAAAAAGGACCTGTCACCGGGGCTCCATTTTTTCTATTTTGTTTAAGATTTGAAAGCGCTGTGGGATCTCTCTTCCCCCCCCCCCCCTCCCCCCCCCACACACACACTCTCCCCGTCTTTCTATACTGGTAGAGGGATGATATGTATTCTCATTTTCCTTGCATTCTTATCCCCCCCAGACGTTCCCCCCCCTTCCTCCCTCCCTCTGTGCACACTTGAATAGAGTACAGAACATTTGCATGAGTTTTGAACCAAAGACTTTCCCAATGTGCTGTGCTGTCCCTCCCTCTAGGTTTGTGAAAAGAGGTGTAGAGGTGGTGGACGGATCGGGGTTGGAGTGAGGACATGCGGTAGGAGGGAGGCCAGAGGTGGGAGGGTGAGGTGGGGGTGGTAGATCATGGCCCCCAAAAGATTTCCAATTTTTTGGCAGCTATCCAAATGACGGGAGTCGGAGGTGGGGTGGGTGGCATTTTTCACCTTTCAACTCCTTGAGTCGAGTACACATTCAGCGTGTCCATTTTGAAATGTGTAAGGGAAGCGTTGTGCAGAAGATTCCTCCACAGACAGCATCCTTGGGGGCTTGGGGGTGGGGTCACAGGAGAAGTCCAATTACAGTAGCTTTGCAGGCTGAGACGGGTGTCAGAAGAGGTGCAGGCAGTTATAGGCAGAAATAAATAACTTGTTTTTTGCAGAGGAATAAACCGGAAGGCTGTACATGTGTGTACGAGGGACTGAGGGAGAGAGAGAGAGAAGAGAGAGAGAGAGAGAGAGAGAAATGAAGCCGTCCGGTGGCATCCAGACGCCTCACACCCTCGGCTGCTCTCTCTCCCTCATTTCCAAGGGCTTTGTTCCATCTGTCACCGCTGCTATTGTGGCCGGGGGGCTCGCGGCTGCGTTAAGCGGGGGTAATGTAATTAGATTGAGACGTTTAGCAAATCGAATGCAGATGGCTTTCAACAGGGGGAGAGAGACAGGGGAGAGGAAGTGGGGTGCATATGAGCGGACAGGCGGCGAGGGGATGGGGGGGCGGCAGGGGGGGTGAGTGGGAGAATTGCGAGACACCTTTGTGCTGCCGAGTGCCGGAACATGCATATTGAACAACCCCCCCCTCCCCTCCCCACACCCCCACACCCCCACACCCCCACCTCCCTCACAGCCTCACCCCCCGCCTTATTTACACGCTGGACCCATTCTGAAGCTCTGAATATGCACCTGGTCCTTTGTGCCAAGCTAAATTGTAATCGTGGAGCAGGCAGAAAAAAAAAAAACCCTCATGCACCTGGCTCTTTTCTGTCCTGTGTGTATAGCTGGAGCAGGGTTTTTAATTGAGCTTCATCTAAAGAATTGTAAAAAAAAGTAACACATGTTAATATATGTTCAATTATGGAAATCTAAAGTGTAAATAGCTTCTACATTTTATATGTGTTTTAATTGAGGTAGCTATAATAATATACAATTTGTAATTTGGCAAGTATATGACTTGTGACCACTGTTTTTATGCATGTACTAGCTTTCATTATCCATTAACTTCATTAAACTAAAAGTTTAAAATTGCACATATGGGATTTCACAAATTATAGAATGTAATGTAAACAATGAAATGCTCCCTCCGCCTAATTAGGAAATTTTATGTTGGCTGATGCTGTTTTTCTGTATCACAAAAGGTAGCCTAATTGAAAAGAGTACCATTTTCAAATGGGCATATTAAAAAATTGATTGGAGCCATATTTTTGTATGCATTTTCATTTTAAATATTTTCCTGCAATGTACGAAATGCACAATATGCCTTCATATTTTAAAGGAAGACATTTCATGTCACAGAAAATTAAATAGTTTGTTGCTATCTAACAAACATGACTTTGCAGCTCAATTTCTTGTGCCTGAAACTACACACATTGCCATATCAGCACATGCTGAAAACATTATGATTTCCTAGATATTGCAATAATGCTACCATATTCAGTGGGGCTACTTAATTAAAACTTAATTTATAACCCAAAGTTTTAAAAGCCTGTTTAAAAAATTCCTCAAATTGGCATGAATTTCCATGGTAATTTTGCAATCCTGTCTTCTGGCTATGCTGCGCTTAAGTCTGCTATCCAGTGTGAGTGACAGTTTGATTACTGAGTGGCTTTTTTGGGCAAATGATGCTGAAGGACTGGGAGGAGCCAGGTGAGAGACGGCTGAGGCAGTGGCCCGGAGGAAACACCAGCAGAGTCAGGAATGCAGTTCTCAGGCAATTTGAATAGAGCTCAGGACAAAACAGCAGCCACATAGGGCTTCAATGTTCTGCTCAGGATGCTAAAATTTACCTAAGTTACAGGGAGTTTTAAACTGGTAACATGTAAATTCTATTACTCTGATTGATCGGGATGGCATTGGTTGATATTGAAATGATGTCAGCTCGAGAGATGTCAGGTTGCTAGGCTGTTATGCCTGGCCCTTCATTCACATTTTTACAAATTATATGTTTTTATGTTGTAGTAGATCGGGCTTCTTCGCCTTTCAGCTGCTTCTGTTATCATTTGTACCCCCTTCTCTGTCCCATTCAACGCCTGTAGGAGGACACAGAAACAATCTGGTCACAAATGCCCCTTTAGTGAGCACTGGAAAGGAGTGAGAGGGGAGACTCAGGAGAAGGAGGAACTTGAAAAACAATGCTGTTACTTAAATGAGAAAGCAATCAGGTGTAGTATAGGAGAAACGTGACTGATCAATGATTAACCAGGTGAATATGTACTGGCATGCGCAGGTATGTATTTGCGTGTGTGAGGAAGATGGTTGGTAACTTCAGTCTCTCATTTGACTGCGCCTGTGTGTGCGTGTGTGGAACATGTTGTTCACCGACACCGTCTCACACTGCAGACCAACACCTCTCCTGCCAAGTGCCAGTCTGGAGAGTTAAACGCCGTAAATTGTGCACAAATTCAAGCATGCAACATTTCATGCCCCTCACCAAATTTATTGTGTGAGCAGTTGTGAAGGTTAATGTGTGCCATTCACACAGGCATGCATACAGTAAGATGTTTAATGCAAGAACCTTCAAGTGGTCAATACCCGTATGGAAAAATTATATATTGGAATATATGGAATACATGTATTTTAATATACGTGCTTATATATTTTAATGACTGCTTATAAGCAGAGTGATAATTGAAATAGAACTGTAAAGAAACATTTGACGTCATAGCCATGGTATACGGTTTATACCACAGCTATTAACTATTAATCAGATTGTGAGATTTTCCCTATCCATTTTATAAAACACAGTAATATATATGTTCCAGTCCTTCTCCTCTTTCAAAACTGGTCTCAAAACCCACCTTTTCCATTATGCTTACAGTCTGACTGAGCCCCTCGAATCCCTGTAGGCCTTATGTTTTGTCTTTTATATCCTGTTTTTTTTTTCCCTTTTAGTCTCTGTGGTACTTCTTTTGTTTCATGATTTGTATCTCAATTTTGTCTGTACGGGAGGCATCTTTGAGATTCTCCATGAAAAATGCTCTACAAATCAAATTATTATTATTATTATTATTATTTCTAATAATAATACTAACATGTATTATTAAATATATTACATGTCATTATTATAATAAACACATATAATAATAAAATAATAAGAATGTTATTATTATTAGAATTATTATACAATATACTTAAATAGATTCCCATCATATATTTAATATATTACTGTACTGTATGTGTAGATATTAGAAGACACAATTAGTCTGAGTGAGAACATAGAGGCAGGTGGAGCCTTTCCAGTCAAAGGGAAAATCACCTCCCTACAGCCGCATTAGAATTATAGACTGTCAGAACAGTCAATTCAGATGCAAGATGGCAGGGTCCAGCTATCGTCTTGCACGTGAGAATTTTGGCTGGCCAAACCTGAAAAGGATTGCATGTGTTTACGCCAGCGTCCCTTTGTGTTGCTGCAACAATGCAAACGTGTCACTTTGTCCCCTCCCGGACCTCACCTGCCGCGTGTTCTTGGGTCAGTCTTTCTTTTTCCTTAGCATGGGCTATAGGCTCAAAAATGATATGTCTTTCTATTGTAGTAGGTCAGGCTGCAGGCCACAAGTAAAAGGTTACATATTTGTTCTGTTCCATAATCCCCTCTCACTCTTTTTCTCTTGTCCTTTCTCTTTCTTTCGGTTTCTTGTCTTTTCCACGCTATCTTTTGATCAGTTCCGATCTCCCTCACTTTACCTCTTTCATTCTCAGTCTCTCATCACACGTTCCTCTCTATCTCTCTCTCTTCATTCAGCTTCATTGGCATGGCAACATTACACTGTTGTTGGGGAAGGTACTTTGATAGCATAGCTTTGCAAGCTACTAATTACTTCACACTGGAAGAAGTTGAACTACAGCAAAGCTACCCTAGGGAGAAATCTAGTTTGGTTAACTAAAGCTACTTAAAAAAAGTAGTTCAAACTACTTCGTAAAAAATGATCAAATTGACATTGTACATGTGATACGAAATTATAACAAAATATAATACAAAAAAGTCACATGCCAGCAAAAAATGCCACTCAATTGAGTTTATTGCAAAAAGTGCCGACTTGTTCACAGGTCATACATAAACCAAAAAAATTAAATACCCCACTATTCATGGGAAAGTACAAGGAATGTCAGCTTTGGTTTTGTATACAATGTCCATCAGTCAGACACCTGCCTTCCAGAAACTAGAGTCCAGGTGGGGGTATTGCACCAAGCTGGATTACTCAATTAGCCAGGTAATTTATAATACAGAATAGCATGACATTTATAATGGTCCATAGAATTGCCCTCTATATCACCAGATCAAGTTTAAATAAAATTGTATGCTGTTACAGTATTAATCTTAGGCGGCAAAAGAACAGCAAGCCAACCTCAGCCTAGCCAGATCTTCATTTGGATGATTCTGGCTAAGCTATTCATTGTATTGGATTGATTGCAGACACCTTTGTCGGCAAACACAGGTAATTGTAATCAAATAGTAGGTGATTATCATGAAAGACCGGTCCCATGCATTCGCCATATTGTATGGGCGGCAAAACACATCATGAGAATAGTGACTAGGTCAGCTAACTCTAGCTAATGTTTGCTTTATGTCAGCAAACCTGACATTAGCTGGTTAGCGACATGTTCGTTTTTGATAGAACATAATTGTCGTCAGACGAATTAACGCTACATACTTTATTTAATTAGACTAATGTTAACGTTCAATGAATTAAATCACTAGCCTGTATGTAACATTACAATGTGGTTAACGTATCTAAACTTTGCTAAATTAGCTAGCAAAGTCAATGTTAATACACTCACCTTTATATGTGTTCTTAGATTTGTGTGTGACGTCTTTGCAGTAGAGAGTGTATTTACTCTCGGCTTGCATAGCTCACAAGTAAAAACGTAGGTTTTGTCGGTGGAGCTAGTCAGTGTCATGTATTTGCTTAAAGTGACAATCTCGAAGATTTCAGTTTCGTTCTCTATGGCGGTGCCAATGGCGAGAAGCGGTAATTGCAGGTGTGTTTTTGGACCTCACTTCCCATAGATCCAACCGGATCCAACTAGTGTCGCCTGTGTGAGGTCAGTCAGTTTGCATGCCAACTATAACACTTACTATTTACTGAATAAAAAACGGTTGTTATAAAAGTAACGTTATGTACATACTCATTCGTTGTCTAACATTAGGCTAACTCAAGATGTCTTTACACTGCCGAGGGTTAAAATGCCGTAGCAAATCTGGGGTAGAATTGCTGCTGATAAATTTCTGCAAACGTTCTTTATCCACCTTTTGCCCGGTATAAACATCTTTACACTGCAGAGAAGAATTTGCGGGATTCGCTGTGGCTCCTGCAATTATGTATCTCGTGCACAATAAGCAGTCTTTTTCGTGAATGATTGTTGTGTGGTATTTTTGAAACAACTGCCTTGCAAAATGTTACCCCTGGTGTTTCTGGTTTTGCTAGCTAAACTGTTCGAGAATAAAGCTGAGCTGGGTGTTAAATTAGCAATCAGACCAAGAAGAATAAAACAAAAACAAAGGAGATTTCATCAAAAAAGGGCATAAAAGCTGAAGGAACATACGAGGAAGCGTAATAAAATAATAACAATGCTAATCCATACTGCCGTACTCTTTAGTTTTCTCCTGCGTGACGTCTTCAGAAATCAGGCCCGGCTCTGCTCCACATACCCTGGCTTTATTCTGATCATTATAATATATTGATGAACTCGATGGCAATGTAAATAGCGGTAACGTTAAGGCCAGTTCAGATCAATGATTCGCAACGAGGCGAAACGGTTTTAGAATGTTGCAGAGAAAATTGCAGCGGTGTGAACTGGCTAGTAGCAGAGCCGTTGCCTGCCCTGAGGTTTTAAAAGACCGTCCTTGTCAAATCGCCAAGTGCAGTTTTAGAACGTTTACAATCAGATGTCTTGGAATTTTGCAAGTTGCACCCAGTCTCGTTGCGAATCATGAACTGGCCTTAAGTTAGCTACACTGCAACGTTGCAACAAGGTAGCATTGCATTCGAGAGACGGTTTGCGAGGTCGGTACCGGTCGGTAGCATTAGCTTGTGTTAATTACATTAGCTAGCTAGCTAACGCAACGTTACCTGGTGTGACTCAGAGATGGATACTGTGCGCAACGTTGTCTAAACTAATGTTGTCTTTCTTGACATGGTCCGGTAGCTAGCGTTAGCTGTGCAAATAGCTATGTAATTTAGTAAAGTTACATTGTCATTAAATGTAATACGAAATCTACATCAACAAATAATATGATCTCTCATGTTACACAAAAACTTTTTAGGGTTCCATAACTCCCCCAACCCCCCCTTTCTCTGTTATTATAATGCATGCAGACACCGGAAAAAACAGTACGCCGCTCACACACAAGTGAGTTAAAGAGCGAGCCTGTTGCGTTAGTTCCGCCTACCCTCTCTGGCGGACCAACCACTGATGGGTGATGAAAAACGCGTCACTAACTGTGCGCCGCTTGTGATTTTTTCCCGGGAATGTCGCCACAGACACCAAGTTTTTAAAAATGAATTATGATAATAATAATAGTATAATAATAATATAAAAATAGGCTCAATCACCATTGTGTTACCTAATGCAGCGATAGATAGTGACTTAAAAGAAAATCTCCGAGATTATTAGTTTTATTAGTTTAAGTATGGCCATGGTGATTCTTCCTCAGGCTGGGATTTGGGAGGTTTATCCATGATGACGCTATCGCTGTGTGAGCACTGAGCAACGCCTGCCCTTTTGCACATGCACTGGTCAAAGGGGGTTAAATTACAGTAGAGAAACAATGGTAAAATAAAAATAAAAAAATCATTCCTTTCATTTTAATGGCCCAAAATTGTTTGTAGTTTCAGTAGTTAACTACACAAAAAATGGCAAAAACGTTATTTAATTTAACTACTTGAATCACTATGCAAATATGAATATAGTTGAACTACCAGCAAGCTACTGCAAAATGTAGTTAAACTACTAGTTTAATTACATGTCGTTCACTACTCCCCAACACTGATTACACTGACTACACAATGCAAAGAATATGCTGCCTTAATAAACAAATATCAAATAACAATTGACAAACAGAACTGCAAACAAAAGAAACTAAGCTGTACACCTACGCAGCATGTACTGTGCACAGAAATAGATGTGGACCATAAATGGTCTTTAATTAGCTTTTTCGTTAGCCACCGTCTTTCAGTTTGTAGCAAATGGCAACATGATGTGCTGCCAAAACCACACATTTCCTCTTGTCTCCCAAGAGGACTGCAGCCTCTGTACCTGCGAGTGAGTTGTAAATTCAAGATTTAGCTCATTTGGTGAAAAACTGCGGTTCTCTCTCTCTCGCTCTCTCTTTTTCTCTCTCCTCCACTCAAATTCAAAGTGCTTTTTTGGCAGGAACTATCTATAAATATTGCCAAATCGTATAGCAACACATTTGAATACAAACACAGATAAACAATCAGTAAATACTATATATTACATCAACAGCAACACCACCACCACCAACAACAACAACAATAATAATAATAATCGACATTAAAAATTCACCACACTTCATCTTCTACTCCCCAAAGATGATACTCCCTGTGGCTGCTGTCTCAAACCTCAGATCTCATTTGCCTACTGTATTCAGCTCCTCTGACCTTGAGTGACCCTGAGGAAGTGGCCTTCTCTCTCCTCCAGAAAAGACAGCCCTGCTCATCATCCCGTGAGTCACTCGGTGTGTGTTTGACATGCTACGTGTGTTTCAGACGCCAGCGTGTCAGTCGCTTTCGGAAAGCCTTACGGCTCCACATGTCCCCCACACTGCAACACCCCCCCCCCTCCCCCCATGCTCTGCTGCCCCCGACAGCTTTTGTTCTTGAGATATTGTCATAAATGGAGAGATCTGGACAGCTCTGACAGCGTGTGAAGACTGTACATCTGTGCACAGTCCACAATGCATCATTCCTGTCCCTTCGTCCCCTTGTCCTGACTCAGGGCATTACCCCACTCCTGCTGTGTGTATCTGTGTGTGTGAGCGAGCGTGTGTATTTTTGTGTGTTTTGGGTGTGTGTGTGTAATTTGCCTGTGTCCTAGGATGGACTCTGGACTAGATCTGAGCAAAGTCACTTCAGGCCGTGTTACTAGGTGTCATCTTGAGGAATAAGCTGAAAAAAGCCGCTTTGCTGCTCACAAAAACCCCCGCCGAATTTTAATAACATGCAAAGCAGAGAGAGCCTGTTTTTCCCCCTCTCTTTTTTTTTGAAGTATCTGGCAGAAATGAGATGAAATAATCCAATAATTACTTTCCCGTGTTTATCGCGGCGGACCAGAAAGCCGTCTGAGAATGCGCTGAAGGAACACGCTGTCTGTACACGGGATTACGGTGTCTATTTTGAGCGGCGTTTGGGGACATATGACAAGGACAGCTGTGGCAGCTGGACTGTCAGGACCAGGCCAGGTGAGAGACGGCCTCTCTTCCAGAACCTCGCTCCTCGCGTCCCCGTTCGAGTCCCGCCGCAGTGCTGCACAAACCGCGGTGAAAGTGGGTCAGTGCTACGAAACTGCAGGTACCACAGACAGCGGTCTGCTGAACCGAAATACATTCCTGGGTTTTCAGGACAGATTTTATTAAGTGATCAGAGCTAACAAATGAGAGGTCCATAGTTGATTTCAGATTAAATTTTAAATTTTAATTTTAGTTTAATTCTCTTTTTTTTTAAGGTCTGCGGTTCATTTCGTTTTTGCAACATCATCGTGAGCAAACACTAAATGAACTTTTCCCTGATGGTGGGTGGTGTATATTCCATCTTAGAAGTCTCAAAAATCTTTATCTGAGGTGCACGGAAATATAGAAGAGGTCTGAACAGTAGAAGGGTGGCACAGAGAGCCCCAGACAGGGAACATATCCTGTGTCTGACACCCGTCATAGGTCTGATATGTGTGCGTGTATGTGCGAATGTGTGTGTGTGTACCCAAGACTTCATGCAAGTGTGTGTGTGTGTATGCGTGTGTGTGATCATATGTGTACGTGTGTGTATGTGTGTGTACCCAAGAGTTTATGCAAGAGTTGTGTGTGTGTGTGTGTGTGCCCAGGATTACATGAGAGTGTGTGTTTATGCGTGAGTGAATGTGTGCACTGTATATGGGAGTACATGTGTCCGTGAGAGTGAGCGAGACGGATGTAAATGCATGTGTGCGTGCGTGCGAGCAAGCAGGAGCATGCGTATGAGGAGCGTAACCCCGGGGAAGGGAAGTAGAGGATGCTGGGAGGGCGGGAGGCACGGTGCTGCGTCGGAGTCAGACGGTACGTGAGCAGCGTGCGAGGTGAAGCTCCCAGTCCTGCCTGGGATCAGCCAGACGCCCAGGTCCCGCAGACAGGGCACCGGAGAGGCGCTCTCCTCCGTCCGTCTGTCTGTGCCGCTCCCTAATTTAGCACACTGCGCCACTCACACGCGGGGCAGGACAGCGGCGGGCTGGGGGCTCGGCGCTCGTCTGTCATTCGATACACGTGCAGCCTTTCCCCGCGGTGCGCTCCGCGTTTCACCCTGTCCTGTCTCACACGCAACTCGGGAGTCAGGGGTCGACGAGTGCAGGAAATGCGCGGCAGCCTTTTCACGGAAACCTGTTGAGTTCTAAATTATCGTGGGTTCTATTATTTAGCCGCGGCGAACTTAACGATTTCACCCCGGGCGGTGCCGAGCCGCGGCGTCGGAGCGCCCTGCGTGTCCGGGCACGGAGGCGTTTCGCGTTTCCTCAGCGTGTATTTTCAGCGCCAGCATTCCAAACAGCTGGGCCGTTCATCGCACATTGCGGTTTTCGGATGCCCGCTCTTAACCCGTTTGTCGCTAATTTCAGCCGATGTCACGAGTTTCTGGTCTTGGGAATTAAGTGGCTCGATCTAGATTTACTAAAATTATCCCGGAGTGTGTGAGTGTGTGAGTGTGTGTGTGTGTGTGTGTGTGTGTGTGTGTGTGAAATTTTGAAGCGTAGAATGAACTCAGATGTTGGACAGGTAAAACGTGAAAGCCGGCCATTTGCTGTTTCCGAGAAGGCGGCCCAGGTTGTGCCTGAGAGATGAAGACAGGGTCTTGAGTGTCCCTTTTACTGCACTGGTGTGTGTTTGGCTCAGGGGAAAGACCCTTACTCCCTACTGGCCCACGAGCGCCACTTCCAGTAGCAGCAGGCAGGAGATCTCCTATCCAAGGATATTCGCCGAGCCCAGGACTGCTACGCTTCAGCCCGTCAGTGGAAGCAGGTTAAATTGTATGGTGGTATGGCTGCCGGCTGTGCACGCTCATCGGGTGGGCTGACGTCCCTCCTTTCCTGTGAAGAGAGCTGGCCGGTTTCCATGGCGAGTGTGAAGTGTTTGCGCAAGGCATTTTCTGGACCACATGTGGCCATTTGACTGGTCCGGCCTGCTGCCTCTCTGGCACGAGTGATGACCAGGAAACACAGCCTGCTGACAGACCCTCTGACCTTCTGTTTTTTATGAGAAAAATTGGCAGCGGTTTTAAGTGGTTCGCCATTCAAGCATTTAAACCGGGCCGTGCCGATTTATTAAACATTTTAGAGCATTTAAATGTTTAATAATTAGAATTTTTTTTTTGCTTTATTTTAATGAGGACAAAAGTTACCACACTCTGTAATAACATTTGTGAACACATTTAATGGTGCAAACCACATGTTGACCTGCAAAGGCATAGCCTTCTCTATGCAATTTTTATTTGACTTATTATTTTTTACAGTGACTGACTTTACATGCTCATAAAATCTCCTAGTGTCTTACTTCATTACAATACAATTTTAATTGCTAGTAAACACCAAGGTTAATATGTAATCTAGGATGACACATAAACTACCTACCAAGGTGCAACATAGCAACAGTGGTTGTGTGGTGAGCACCTCTGTTAATCAGCCATTGGACGATGCTGATCTGTGCTTTCTACTGAATTCCAGATTGTATTGGAAACCACTAATATAGTTGTACAATATACTTTTCTAGTTTAGCTTTCAATATTTTATACAAGGCAATGTAGGCAATATATTGTTTATGCATTCTCCATAAAGTTTGTGCCTCAGCAGTTATTGTTTTAAAAGTGCTTGTGTTTAAACATAAAAATGGCCTGCCTGCTTTTAATGGTAAAAATGACAAATGTACCAAAGCACTATTTAGGTATTTACGGCCTTTGCATACAGCATATGAAATGTTAAAATGGTCAAAAAGTCTTAAGAGACATTCATGTATACTGTATATTTCTGTCTCTCAGTGCCAGTTAGACAAAGGCCATATTTTGATTATTATGTACAGTGTATCTGATCACTCTGTCAGTTTGCTGCCATTGCCTTACAACATATAGAGATCCTTTTAATTTATTGCTATTCCACAGTGCCTAGCTATAACAGATATCTGTATGCTTATGGAGTATTTCCAACAATGAATAAAAATCATCAATAAAAATCTATATTTCATGTTTATCTTCCTTTGGTTGTTTGGTTGTTAATAATCCTTTCAGATTAATATTTTCTAATATGTCACCAAGTTTCAACATGAGCCATGACATGGCTTTGCATCGGGACAAATCTAATGGTATCCACTGGACTGTCGATTTTAGCTCATTTTGAATCTAATAATTCTTTAAAAATCCACTTCCCCAGTGAATGCTTATCTGCCAGTACTTCTTTAGATTTCACTGCTCTGCCTGCGGTTCGGTATCACTAGGGGTGAGAGAACAGTGCAGCTTCAGTTCCTTCAGCTCAGGCCTCTGGGAAGGTGTGTGAATCACCACACAACTGTTCACTGCAGCTTTGTCAAAAATATTTAGCATTTGGAAAATATCTATAAAAAGAATGATATACCTACCCAGTGACCATTATTCCGTATTTATTACATTATCGTTATGGGATTACGTGGTGAAATGAGGTGAACTGAAGTCTATGGAAGGTGATTTTGACCTAGAGTGGCGTGTAGTTTCTTGACCATAAATTTAAATAAAAGCTCCTAACTGCAACATAAAAATTTTTTTTTTTACAAAAACAAACAAACAAAAAAACCCCTAATTGGACACTCTGTGCAAGTAGAAAATCAAGATGTTTTTATTTTTGGGTAGAAAAGCCCTTTGATGTTCCTTTCACTGTTGCTCTCCCCTGGTCTTGTGCTCTCATGGCGTCACCTCACCTGCTCTCTTCTTCCTTTCAGCTGGTTCAGATCAGTCTGGCTTCATTTACAGAAATGGAATACACTCAAATGTATGGTGAATGTGTTGACTTTTGGGAAAATACAATGATAATATTTGATAATAATAATTGTAATATTTGAAAATGGCAATAAATTGTGTATTTCCCTTGTTTAAATGTAGCAATACCTTTAATGTATTTTTTAATTAAATATATTTCAGTGCACTGTAATTGTGTAAAGGCTAGCCATGGTCCAGTCAATAAGCTGGCTTCAAGTGGCTTTTTAATTAATTAGGTTAATAGTGTAAATAAAAATAGTTGCCGTGTGCCACAAATTAATAGAAATAAAAACTGAAATAAAAACAGTTGTAGATTTAAAAAATGAAATAATTTTAATAATGAAATAATTTTTTAAGTTTATATCAGAACCCACACAACCTCCAATGACATAGATTCTCTTGAATAGAACAGCCAAGAGAATCCAAATTCAGATACATTTAATGGCTCAATCAAGGCAAATTAATGAATGAATTATGCCCAGCTGGACTGAAAACAGGCAGAGTGGGCCCCCAGGACCGAGGCTGAGAAACACTGATTCGTGGCTGTGCTGTTGTGAGGAGCACACGTTGTCTGGACTTTGGTCAAAGCTGCATTCCTTGATCCTACTCCTGTGAAAGACAGCGGAGGGTAAGAGAGGGGAGGGGAGAGAGAGAGAGAGAGAGCGGGAGAGAGCGCAGAGCTGGAGTCCCACACAAGGGGAACCACTGGAAAGGAAGTAACATTCATTTCAAAATGTGTCTTTAAACTCAGAGCATGCTCACTAGAGCTCCCTCTGTTCTCCTAAATCTAGCCTCTAAATTTGAACCGGGGAGAGACAGTCTACTGAGCACACTCTGTGCTTTACACAGACTCTCGCTCTCTCTCTCTCTCTTGCTCTCTCGCTCACTCGCTCCCTTTCTCTCTGCATGCTTCTTTCTTTTCGTTTGTTGTTGCTAGTTGCGATTTAAGCAGCGGAGGGAGGTTATGGGTGGGGGGGAGGTAGGAGGTGACACAAAACTGGACTAAATGACACAAAAAGAAAAGAAAAAAAAGAAGAAAAAAATCAAATTAAGAAGAAAGGAGGACTGTGCCCAGAGAGCACTTTTTCTTCCTTGTGCATGTGAGAAGAAAACCTGCAAGGCAAACTTCACCAGCCAGAAAGAGAGAGAGAATGAGAAAGCGAGAGGGGACAAGAGGAGAGAGGAAGAAGGACGGAAGACTAACCTGTGAACTACCTTCCAGGTCAGTACTGTGCTGGAGGTTCTGAGGGTGTGGACTGGGGGTGTTTGTTTTTCAGTTGTTTTTGTCATTTTGTTAGTCTACTGCTAAAAAGAAAAGTAATAAAAGGGTATACAAAAATGGAGACTGGAGGGGCAGAGTTGTGTGGTGAAGTGTACTGGCCAGGTGTGCTGAAAAGTGTACCAAGGCTAAAATCTGGGAGAGGACTTAATGTGTGCACAAACACTGACCAGTGCGAGAATCACGCAGGTTTTTTTTTTTTTTTTTTCTGAGTTGTGCGTCTCAGCTGCCTTTGCTTTCAGGACACATCTGTCTCTTTTGTTCAGACATTCACGTGTCCAGAAATAGCCAAACGCAGGAAAGCACGAAACGCTCACCGCAGTTGATTATTGACAGTGCGCAAGTCAGACAGGCGTGGCAAAACAAATACTAAACAGAAATTATGAAACAAGGATTGGCCCAATAATAATAATAATAATAATAATAAAGGTGCTGGCACGGTCATGAGTTTGAGTCTTTAACATCAGTGACAGTTAGTTAATGTTATGGTGTGCACTTCTGCAGCTCTCTTTGTGGCTGTACGTCACCGGATATTGCAGTGGGTCTGAGCATGCCATCTTTAACCAGTTCGTACTGGACGTGCTGAAGTTCTAAACTGTATAATTAAGGGAGTGCCTGAATCTCCTGTGCCTGTCCTCATGGGATGTGCAAAGCAACATAAACTGAAGCCCAACAAAGTTTGATTTTGCTCCCAATAAAAATATTTGGTTCGGATGCAAGAGCAGGTTAATTTGGCAGGTGTTGAATCCCAACAGTTCAGTAATGTGTTATAAATATCACTTTGGTAATAATTACTTTGCTGAAATCAGCTCCATTCATCGGGAACATATTGCTGTATCCCACAAATTCAAAAAGTAAGCTTCTCGTGCATAGTCATTGCATTTCATCATCTGAAGCTCGGACTTTCTCCTCCACACAGCAAATTGGCACTTATGTAAAATTATAAAAGTGATATACCCAGAGCAGCGTTTTCCCTTTTAGAACAAGTGCTACTGGTGTTTGTGCATTAGTGGTATCTACATAATAGCATTTTTATGTTGGCAGGTAATTGACCGACTACCTTGTAAAAGCATTGAATGCCATAGCAAGTTGATGAAGATCATTTCTTAATAAGGGCTCGTAGAACAACTTTCTTTGATTGAGAATGCAATTTCTTTTTCTGGGAACACTTCAGGGATTGATGTGCAGTATACTGAAACCACCATCAGAAAATTATCCTCTGGTTCCAATTATTAACATATGTCAGTTTTGACAAAATGGTATTTTCTGTTTGCCTTTCATATGTGTATGGCAGAAGCCAGGCTGCTACTAGCTCTGGGTATATATGCACAGAATCTAGCCTTCCTTATGCATCCTGATTTTGGCACAGATGTGAAGTAGAGATTGTAATATCAATTTTGAACCATGAAAATCAAAGAACAGAAAATGTTTGGCTGTGAAACATAATTTTTTTTTTGCTTTTATTTATGCTTGAACAACCAAAACAAATAATCAGAACACTTGAGCAGACTGTTAGAGATTGGACTTTCACAAGGAAAGTGACTTATCACGATCTAGACAGTATCACTGTTTTGCAACACCCTGTGCATTTCGTAGTTATCTCAAATGTTGTCTGCTGTTCCACTTTGTCCAGACCAGCAACAGGTGTGGCAACTCTGTTGATATTCTTTTCATTTTTTCGTTGTGTAGGGGGTGCCGCTAAGACGCACATGCATCTTTCCCAACCAGTTCTTACAGTTCAGTGTTGTTTTCTTACTTTCTTTTCCTCAGGTAGATCCTAGTCTGGAGCCCACTGGCTTCTCCTATTAATTAGGTCTACATACCTGCAAACAGAATAATTGCATTATGTATTTGCTTTTTTGTGATGCTGTATTTTTCCAGCCCAGGTATCTGCTAATGAGAAGTACGTGGCCCCATGGTCTACTAAACGCAAATAAATCATTTAAATGAGAATAAGAACTAAAAAGTTGTCCACATGCAAATATGAATAAATTGCAATGATTTAAGAAATAGACTATGATTTTTAAAAACACATTCAGCATTTTGCTTTTAAATGAGTTACTGCCATGAATGCCATTTAATGCATGAATGGTTATACTGTATTTGCAAAAGGTGACTTATCAGAGAATGGATGGACAGGGCACTTCCATTGAAATGCATAGCTGAGTCTTACAAACTGAAGCGTATACAATTAAAGCACAGCAAAATTACTATTGTTAAATGAACTCTTAGGGTTAATAACTTTTATCTAAAGTTCTTACCGGACTTTGAAATGAAATACTGTTAGAGTTCATTTAACACTAGATTTTTTTATTTCTGCATAGGGCACTGCTGTTCCTTTTAGGGATGTATCAGTATAAAATTTGATGTACCATGGGTTACATTAGATAAAAATAAGAAACATAAATAATAAGGGAGCCTTATTGATGCATCCATCTATCTTTCTGTCTGTCTGTCTCTGTCTGTCTGTGCTAGTTTGTGGTTTCTAATTCAGATTCACAGTTTTCTGGTTTTCTCTTCAGTTCTTAATTATTTCATTTGAGGCCATTACTTGGAATGTTAATTATGTGTTGATACAGGTGTCAATCCTGTTCTGGTTGAGATTAATTCATTGGTCGGGTCATCTTTCAGACCTCTGAGACTGGGTGTATACATCATTGGTGCACTATATTTGCAAATTCTCCCTCTGGCCCAGAGAGACTGACTTGAAAGACCTCAATTAAGATTTTTTCATTTTTTATTTTGTCTAAGCTCAAACAGATCTCTTTCATCAAGTTCAGGGGAAGATTCACCTCATTTCGTGACAACAATTTGTCATCAAGGAAAGGAGGTTCACCTCTTAGGGAAACAATTTGCCTACGGGGCCTCGTCAAAGGGCGTCGTTTGTTTAGATTTGGCAGTGATTCTTCTGTGACCTGACAAGACACAGAGTGGACTGGGTTCATCGGAACCACAAGCCTCTTCCCACACTGTGGTTTTGGCATGAGTGTGGACCGCAAACGCCTGTGGGTGTTTGTTTATAGCAAGGTACAGAGGGTTGGAAACTAGGGTGAGCAACAGGATGTCCTGCAGGGAAATGGCAGAAATAGCCCACACTATTGGTCTTGGAATGAACATCCAGTTCGGAGTGCTAACGGACACAACAGCTCCCCGTCCACCAAAATGTAAGGATTGAAATGGATCTGGGAATCAACAATCCATTTTTAGTATTAACCCACAAATATCTCTGTTCATCCAAATAGAAGTTTTGGTTTTTTTTTTTTCCAAAGCTGGTTCCTCTGGTTCCTCAGGGACAGAGGTATTTGGAAGGGAGAGCTGAGCGACAGGCCACATTTTAGCCACCACGTTCATAACATTCTTTCCCCGTTGACCTTCATGGAAAAATGACAGCTGCTTTGTTTGAGGGTCATCTGCTGGAGCCAGTGTCTGGCTCTGTTGTTGTTCGTTGGGTAAACACTGACACCATGGTGAGGATGTCCATCAGATAAACACAAAAAAGAAGAGGGTAGTTACTGTTCCTCACCTGAAATCTTGAACCAAAATTCCTCTACCTCGCCTTAATTCGTGCCAGATCTACCAAGTTGCAGCATCAGTGCTGTGGTCTGTTGGCAGTTCATATCCCAGACTGAAGCAACTGTTAAAATTTTTGACAGCCTAACACCCAATAGGATAAGACACTATCCAAGAGACCCACTCCTTTCATTATCTACCTCCTCCTCCACTCTGAAAGGGAAATGAAGAAAACGTAATGAAGGATTAACCTCCTTTTGTTTGACTTAGCTGAAGCCATGCTTGCTGGTGAGGTGCTGTAACTTCGTTGAGACTTGCCAAAAAGATGCTCTTTTGTGTTCACAGACGAGGGCTTTGTGGGGTTGAAAGGTCAGCGAGTGACATTGGTCCTTTTGTGTTTATGAAAACCACGCTGGAGCCATCTGATCATGGCTGGGTCACAGAATGCCTCAGGGCTACCTTTGATGCAAGAGGGGTTACATAATTATCCAAAACTCAGCAGGGTGCTGGACTCATCCAGAAGCTCTCTTGTGAAGCTCTCTTGCCCTGTCTGTCTCTCTGTCTCACCCTCACACTTGCTCTATTGCTCTTTCTTTCTCCCAAATGTCCTCTATCCTTTTCTCTGTCTCTATTGCATTCTCGCTCCTTCTCTTGTCTCTCTATCGCTCCCTCCCTCTCTCTACTATATTTTTCAGTTTTCATGAATCCAAATAAGGTATCCGTCTTTTACATTTAAAACGGGAAACTGCTTGACCTTGCAAAATGTTAAGATTTGAGAGAAAAAATGTGTCTAACCAGCTACTAGCTCTGGTGCGATGTCAGAAAAACAGTAGTCGACTTGCCAAACTATTTAAATCCATGGATTGGAATTACGTCAATGCTTTTTAACATTGACGTAATTGAAAGATTTACATTTTGACTTTGATTTCATGATCTAGAATGAAGAGTTTTCACTGACAACACATGCTAAACTGAATTGTATCACATTTGAACTGAACTGAATGAGAGCAAAATTGAACTGAATTTGTGCTGAATCATATCATATTGAGCTGAATTGGATCAAGTTCTATCGCATAACTGCATTTGTAACTCTCTGCTGTATAGTATTGTAAAACCATGTATCAAGATAGATACAGAATCTTCTGAGAGGGAAAGATTCACACCCCTAGTGCATACCAATCTGATAGCTCCGCTGTCTTGCTGAAGCCCCCTCACTCCCCCCCACCCCCCTATCCCAGCTGCCTGCTGAGAGAATTAGCAACAGCCCCCCTCCTCTGCAGAGCCTCACCGTGACCCCAGCATTCATAACCATCCCTCAGCTTAGCGCTGCTGTGGAGAATCCAGACACGCTACCCCAGGCACCGCCATGCTACCATTGTCAGCTCTGGTGATCAACAGTCTGAGTGCATTCAGGCGCCATTTTCCTTCAGCAGAAATGCATTACCTTAAAAAAAAAAAGTGCAAACTATTGCTCGGTAGAGCTTCTCTCAGTGACGGCATCTTGTGTGTGCTCCATTCTCTGGTTTAAACGTGAGTTGGAGATTTGATAGAAATGTTGTAAGGAGTACCCATAGTGGGGCAGGTGTCTTATTGTGTAGCCAACTGGTCACCCTGTCTATTTGTTTGTTTTGTTTACTTCCTAGCAAGGCTGGGTTTCAGAAGGGCATGTCAGCATTCATGAGGTGAACTTGACTAGAACTTGATTAGGATGGTAAAGGCTCATGTTGGCACCAACCCAGTGTGTTTGTACTAGGGATGGTGATTTTTAGTTATTTCACGGATTGAGTGATTGAATAATGCACTTGATTCCAAATCAATTCCTTGCATGGGGAAGAATCTATTTTTACAATGCATCTTGGCCAGGTAGCACTGCTTGTTTTATAGAAAATGCATTAACGCATAACAATATACATGAGTACCCAAGTTTTTCCATCCTGATAATGTCTAAATGCTTAGACTATTATGTTAACAAAAACAGGCATTGATATGATATGACACAATTTTATTCTCAACTCCCTACTCAATCCTGATTCACTGGGATATGTGCTTTATTTTTCTATATACACTTAGCTATGAAGTACATTGGTCTGACTCGATAATGTGAAAATTTAAGCGCGAGCAAGCCAGTAGTTGCAATATAATACTTACAACAATGTCTGCTTGATATCTCTGAATGACTGTATAGAGAGTAGCTTGTTATTGCTTGACTATGTTTATAGTTAAGCCTTTGTTTGGAATGGAATTCGGTTGTTGGCTATTTAACTATCTGTGATAACAAACATTCTGTGAGACCATTTTGAATCAGAATTTTAATATTAGATAACCCGGTCGAGGTACTATAAAGACATGTTCATTGCTAAATGGTATAGGATATGGGACATTTGCTGGAATACTTAATCAACGTTTCCATTGCATTGAAATGACATATTTTAAAATGTTTTCATTATATTTGACGGAGGTAGTAAATTTGCTTTGAGCAATTTCCCCCAGCTCAGGGCATTCAAAGTGCATAATGTTCAGCCCCTCAGACAGTCACATTATCCCGCTTATACAACGGCTAATCAACAAAAAGTGCAATAGAAACATGTATTTCAAAATATATATTTGCTTTATTCTGTTCACATTAGATGAAGAAATATCCTCTATTTTAATGTGTTTCTTCTTTTTTCCCCATACTGTACGATAAATTAACAGAGCACAACCATAGTTGTACATGTATAACCTTTATGGGAAAATAAAAAACATTAATGTATCCGACAAGTAATTGATCGATCCATTACTCATACCCATCCTTAATTTGTTAAATAAAATCTCGGGCCCAACTCAAACTTTCCAAGGGTCAGGATAAAGAGGACACGTCGTGCTGTGTGATTTCTGAATGTTGTGTTTGGGGAGAATGGCATCCTGGGGTTTGGCTGCAGACAGTGGGTCACAGAGACCACAGCACATATCCCAGAGTTCAATCTGCTGTGCGTCCATAAAAAAACTTTCAGTTACAATTTAGAAATTCAGAGCCTTGAAACTTGTAATATGGACTGAAAAACCACCGACAGAGATAAATAAAAGTACTGTTGCTTAGATAGATATTCAGTCAAGGACCAGTTAAGGAGCTTGGCCAGTGGCTGCCCTGGGAGAGGGGAGAGCAGAGGGGGAGGAGTCTGAAGGACATGCAGGTCCAGGGGGAGTAACAAAGGCTCCTCCCACGAACAATGAGCCCTGTCCTGAGTGTCAACAAATCGGCAGACAGCGCTCCACATGCCCCCTGGCACCACCCCCATCACTAATCTCTACTTTGTTCTTTACTCTGACTCACCTCCCTCTTTCCGCCTCACTCTGTTACTCCTGCTTGTGCAGTGGAAGGAAAGTGAAAGATTCATGGCCAATGACAAAGCGCAGCAGCACTAAGTAGAGCTCTGTTACCTGCCCGATGGGCCTCAATGCTTTATGTCAGGTTCAGGTTAGGCCAGGCGTATTTTAGCATCTGTGCCTCAGGCTCAATATGGGTTTGGGTAGGCTATTATTGTCTTGTGAGTCAAATCTGATAAAATTCACCTACCTCTCACTGGTAATTTAAAGCCACCTACTGTCAACCGTAACTCATTGCAGCCTCTGCTGGCATAGCCTATATTTCTGAACATGAGAAACGTGTGTCTAGTGGAAAACTGGACTGAAGCTATTAACGGTTTCTCCACAATTCATATTAAAATGGATTGTATGACTGTAAATAGTTCACTGGTGATTTAACTGCTGTCATCACCAGTTGGCAAGCCGTAAGCTGGGCTACATTAAACGGGACAGATGTATTGTATGTATTGTAATTCATATAAGTTTGCAATTTTGAGTTTACCTTTTTATTTTTATCTGAAACATCAAGCATTAAGAAGTGGAAAATATTCTTCCTACTGTGTTCACTTATAAAGACCACTTGCTACATAATAGCTAGAGATAGCTAGCTTGCTAACTATCCTATCCTAACTAGTAGTTAACAGCTAGGTGGCTATCCAGAGAATAATGGACTAGCATATCTGTCCTGCTGTTCAGACAGCTGTCCATAATTCAGTTGTTCAAACCCTCATAAAAATGCCAGAAACTGAAACTGCAAATATAACTAGCTACAGCTAGAAGAATAACTGATATCTGCTTGCTAACTGTGGCTAACAAACTATCAGAATGTTGGCATTTGCTTACAGCAAGAAAGTTTAAGTAGGGAGATTCCATGGATGCTGAATTCTTATGGCGGAGTTTCAGTAAATTATGCAAATATTATGTAAATATACTGCTCTACCTTGAACTGTAAATACTGATCAGTAAGTACTGTAAATTTTGAAAGGTAGCTTGTTGCTAGATACCAAACCTATTGATTTATATCCAGCTACATGCAGTTAGGCTACCACACAGTACAATGTTCAGTGTTAAATCAACGCATACAGGGTACATATGGTCCCTATTGGACTCATATGAACTCTGTTAGGGTTGTGCGTTTTACTATGCAGCTATGGAGGCTAACAGGTGCAGATTAATTTTCATGCTATGCAACACAGAAGCACAGAATTAAACTAACTTGAATGGATGACAATAATTATGAAACCACATAAACAAATTACAGCTAGTTGCAAGGAATGTACTGTCTGTCTTCTATTTATTCATTTCCTAGCATTTTTTTGTGGGTTTTTATCATTGAATATAGAAACTTCTGCTGCTGTGCACATGTAAGCCAGTTTTCTAACTACTATGTTTTGCTATGTGACTGTAATGTTTAATTCAGGGTTTGGATTTTTTATGTGTGTGCTTTATGTATGTGCTTTAGATCAACTCTACAACACTTTTTTCTGGGTACATGTTTGGATCTCCTGTGTGCCACCTTCCCGAATAGGAAAATCCTGCTTCAAATATTTGAATTGTACATTCTCTAAATTCCTCCACGCTGGGTTATCAGTATCAACGTCGGCCTCTTAGGTCTATTTGACCCTTTTAAAAATGTTGATAAGAGGAATATGCTCTATTTTATCCACTAAAAAGTGTAACTCTTGTACCACTTCTGCATAAGACTCCATTACGCTGGTTTGAATGCGGTGGCAGACATGTCTAGTCAAACCCTCAGCAACTTGGATGATTAGCCAATGGCATGTCAGAGCCTGTAGTCAGACCCATCTAGCCGCTATAGCTGCACCCATCTCATTATAATATCAAGTGTGCCACCTCCTTGAATATGTTTGAGGAAGAAAACTGGAAATAGTAGAAGGAAAATACTAAGTAGGAGAATCAGAAAATAGGGAAATAGATAAAGGAAAACATATGTGGATTAAAAAGGAATAATTGTGATAAATGTGTTAGCAAAATATTAAATATAACAGAAATAAAGTACAGCGTTTGGGCTCAGGTAGTGTCGTGTCTAAATGTATGGGGCTCAGGCCAAGTTTGAGCTGGCATAGCATACATAGCAGGGCTCTAGCTCTGAGAACGACTGACAGCTGTACCTGTATGAACCCGCCCCAACCCCTCCCCCTCTTCCTGCAGCTATGTGCAGAGCCTCAGGGGCTAATGACAGGTTGCACTTTGTGCCAGATCACACTGCAAGTGTACTTACCTGAGCGGCATGCAGGTAGGCCACTCCCTCCTCTCTCTAAATATGCTTTCAACACCTCACTCGGTGCGAGGGGGCTGTTTAAACTTAAGCTTTAATCTTCGTTGGTACCCCTCCCCCACCTGCTCCTAACAAATCCCCAATATCCAGTTGTGCAAGGTGATATCCTGGATTTCCTTTGTTCAGTCATGTATGCAGGTGTACTTGGTAAGTGTTAGGAAGCTTGATCTACGGTAGATTACAATATATCTGATATCCTCTAAACACCTGTCTGTCTGTTTATTGGAGCTCCTCAGAGCATATGTATTTAAATGGTATTATCAACATGAGTATCAGACTTCTGTTGAATGATCTCTTTTTACCTTTTAGGAAGTTGTCTCTGGAGATTTGATCTTGAACTGTTCTTGCACTGTCACAATCTTTTTTTCTTTCAGTTAAATAATTTTTTTGTGTATTTCAGATCAATTTGAGATTACCTTATTTTCATCCAATGCATGGGTCATATTTCAATCCCACATAATGAATGATAATTGGAATTTTGTTAGTTGATTTTCTGCCATTTTTTATGTATTATTAGAATTCATTAGAATGCCAGCTTGTGTGATGAAAAGACAGAAGAAAGCATCTCAAAATTGAATGTGTGTGTGTGTGTGTGTGTGTGTGAGAGAGAGAGAGAGAGAGATAGAGAGAGAGCCAACTGTATAAAAAACTTTTAGCACTTTATTTTAGGGTCTGCATATTTATTGGTAGTTAAGGCTGTAAATGTTAAATTGTTTCTTCATATATTTATTAGCCACATTTTAATGGCAATAATAGCACCAATATCAGTCAAGAGATTTCATGTTTGTCAAGGAATATGTTGAGCACGCTATACCACCACTTTTCTTAGTGAGTATTCATGAACAGGTAAAGAAATGCAAGCTTTTCTGCAATGGTAAGGCAGTTAATCCTGCACAGCAACTTGGTTTGTCAGTGTGCTAAGAAAGGCGACACAAGTCAACAATCAATCTTGTGTTCCCTATGTTGAAGTAGACTCTTTTTCTGTATTTATTGGTAGCTAAGAAGGATAAAACAATTCGCTAATAATTGAACTTGTGCTGTCTATTCTAAAGTGGACTATTATCCTAGTGGTAGCTACAAAGAATCATCTCAGTAATAATTCTGAAGTGTTGAGTATTGTTCACGTGTTGACAGTTAAGGAAAAAAACAATGAAATTACATAGCAGCTTCCTTTTAGTCTGGTAAGAAGAAAACATTGCTCAAAAGGAAAGCAAGTGCTTCTGAACTTGAACCTGAACTGCTCATGAAAAAAAACTTTAAAATAAATGTATTTTGTATTTTTAGATTATTAGATCATTAGCTGGCCGCTGGTTTCTCTGTTATCATTATTATTATTATTATTAAAGTAACTGCAATATTAAACATGTTATTCTTTTGAATAATCATAGTCATAATAACATACTAAACAATACCAATAATTTCTTCTTGCCTCTTCTTATGTAATTAAGGCAAACTGCTCTTATAGTGCACATGCAAGGGTTAAAAAATTAACAGAACTCCCAGGTGTCCAAATCTGCCTGGTGAATATATGTAAGCCATGAGCTATTTTCAGTGCCACCCCTCGAACACACAGCTGTCTCCAGCCTGTTCTGTGCCTGCTGGTGACCTGATATGAGGTCAATGTGAACTGTCTTTGGGGTTCTCTTTCTATGTCTCTCTCTCTCTCTTTCATGCTCATCATGGGAGCCTGATGAAAAACTGTAGATTCTGTATTCCAAAGTTTTTGTTGGTTTTCTTTTGCACTGAAATTAGTTTCAGGCTACCCTGATGGAGGTGGTGGATCATGTGGGAAATGTATTCAGACTTATGATCAGGCCCAACTTATATAAGACTTGCATACTAGTCAGGGGTTGCGCTGATTCAAACAGGACTCCTTAGCCAAGGTAAACTGAGAAAAGGGTGAGGCATTGCTCTGTGGGCCACTCTGTGGGCCTCCTTTCAGGCTGCTAGGTAGTCTAGCCTGGAGGCGAGAATGATTGAACATCACTGAATCACCGCATTGCTTCAGCACTGTGGGACATGCTGTGTTGTGGTTGAGGTTTCCTGATAACTATTTGCAGGAGCTTCGGTGGAGCTTTTGGCCAGGGCAGCACTGGCGAGGGGCAGCGGATCTGCCCCTGCGGGTTCAGGCTTGGGTTCAGTGATTTGGAGAGAACCTCGGAGCGAGGAGCCTCCTGTTCCGTGCTGGCAAAGGCTGGAAAGAAACCGCCTGTGCGCTGCTGAGGAAAGGAGCTGGTTTGGGGCTGGCTCACCTAATGGATTCAGGGCGAGCCGATACACTGGCTCTCACAGAGCTTGGTGAGCCTGGGTACTGAGGGCCTCCACACACACTGTTAGGGCTGTTTTACTAGCCCGTTGCTGAAACCGCCTCCTCTGATTTTGGCTGGCTTAGGGGACCATTCCATAACAGCAGGTTTGAGCAATAAGTCCAGCTGAAAGGGGTGGATGGTGCTGGTTGGAGTGCTGCAGAGATCATTACTGCACAGGTGGGGGCCCATTCGAGATAACGTTGAAGATCCCAGGGTAGGGGGATTTTTAAAGGCGCTGTACATTGTGTACCTGATTCGGCAGCCGCGTGCACTGGGGGTGAGGTTTGTTGGAGGAAGAATGTTGTACCATTGGTCAAAATATGGAAGTTCAGTGTCACATGCATTTGTGACAATACATTGAATAAAGTGCAGAGACTCAGCTTTTATTAAATGGTATTTTTGTAAATTTTGGTTTCACCATGTAGAAATTACAGTGTTTTTATACATACAGTGGTCAGAATGTTATACACATTATACCACCTTCACCCACTGTCTCCCCCTCCTGCTCCCTCTCCTACTCTCCCCTCTCCATGCTCTCTCCTTGCTGGCAGCAGCAGTTCTGGAAGATTGTAGAGAATAAATAAATTAGCTATCCAGTTTACTAATCCATTGATTGAGATCTGTTGATTTAAGTTCACATCAGATACCCGACCCCCATCAACATGTCAAAATATTCTTGATTCTCAATATTTTCAAAATATTTTTATTATTATTCAGTATGCCTATTCCATATTTATAAGAGTACTGAATAATAAAAAGATATTTTGAGAATGTATTTAGATGCTCACAGATATAAAACAGGATCAAGTCCTTCACTTAAATGCCCTCTGCTGTGTAGTCAAAGCTGTTTTCACTGTCCTCCTCAGATATATTCACTCAGGCAAGTGATTTCTTCTAAGACCTCCAAATGTAGGATGGAGTGTAGCACAGTGGGTAAGGAACTGGGCTTGTAACCGAAAAGTCGAAGGTTCGATTCCCGGGTAGGACACTGCCGTTGTACCCTTGAGCAAGGTACTTAACCGAAATTGCTTCAGTATATGTCCAGCTGTATAAATGGATACAATGTAAAATGCTATGTAAAAATTGTGTAAGTCGCTCTGGATAAGAGTGTCTGCTAAATGCCTGTAATGTAATGTCAAGTCTTCTGTTTAGAATTAGGCATTGCAAAATTAATTTTTGTTCTAAAACAACCTTTGGAGGCATAAAGTCTGAAGAACGTGTAAGGTTTTCAGCATGCACACTGAAAAGGTTATGGTTTGTTTACGCAGGAGAAACAAGGCATGTCCTTTTATGCAAGCCGAACAACTGATACACAAATTTCACTTTCTAAAATTCTTCTCAGTCGTCACTATAATAGCTTGCCACTGGCTGGCAGTGTACTGGGCAGAAGTTAGGCTATATTCTCCATGTTGAGTCATTGTGGGTCCCATTGGTTATATGGAGGGGCTGCTTGGCCAGTGCTGCTCAGAGAAGCTTATAGATGGGCTCCTTTTGTTCCAGAGAATCTGTACAAACTGGAGATAATAACATTCTTTTGTACACAATATTTTGTATGCAAAATATGTATGCATACAATGTATGCAAACGGACAACAATGATAATTCCTCCATGGAATTTTTAAGTAAACGATGGACATTCTAACAAGGTTTTTCTGAGTTACCACGTTTGGGGACTAAAGATGAACAATGGGTTTTGTTTGCTGGACTTTTGCCATGAAAAGCATACTGACTTTATCATGATATGTGTTGTCTGTGAATTTCCAAAACGCAAAGAAGGTGAGGAACCCCAAGCTTATTTCGCCACCCCACGTTCTACAAAATAAGGAAACGTTGTCGCTAAAACACTGGCATCTTTAATGTAGTTTATAGATATAGAACTGTGAGTTTTAATACCTTCAAACGGTGTATCATGTGACCAGGTTTATTGAAAATTTCACTGTAAAAAAACAGAATGAATGCAAATAAACCCACTCTGGCTCGAGTACATGCCAGTGCAACGTAAGGGGTTACTGAAATAGCTTTTTTTCAGGTCTAGTTTAACACTAGTAATATGTTTACGCATAGCTACTTTGTTAATTAGTGTCCTAAGAAAGGTAAAACTATTTTAAAGTGGTACTATGCCATACCATCTTTTCTCTTACGTGTCTGTTAAACTTTAAAACATATAGTCTTTGCTTGGCAATGTGTTTTCTCTCTAAAGCTCATTTCCTATGTCTCTGCCTGCAACTTGACCTATAGCCTTATCTCAGTGTGATACTGGTGCTATTGTGCAAATTCTGGGATGAAAATGTGTTTGACATTCGCCCAACCTAAAGCGAAACATGTCAGCCAAACACTTTACAGAGCTTCGGCTGTGCGTGTTCAACAAAATGGTGGCGGATGAGCGAGCAGAGCTTGTAAATCAAACTTACAGTGCTGCTATGACTTTAAGCAGACCCAGGTGTGACCTGGTTGACTCTGAGTAGTTAAATTATCTCTGTGGAGATATTCGGGGAGAGGGGGAATGTGAGAGACCCAGTGTGCCTGCACTGGTGGACCTAGCGACAGCCGCTCTGCCTTTGTGTGTGTTTTTTATGAGCTGATGAGCCATTAAAGCCATTTACAGGACGGCTGCTGGCTGCTGTCTGAACAGATATGGAGGCCAGACAGCCAGGGGTGAACCTGTCAGCCAGTCAGGTAGGCCCAGCCCCTCGTAAAACAGCAGTGGAAATCCCTTCCGCGATTGGCAGTAAAGACAGACTGCCTCCACGTTCCGGGGAGGGGGGGTGCACTGTCTCTCTACTACCTCTCTGTCCCCTCCTCTCTCTTTCTCTGACTGTTCCCCCTCCCCTTTCTTTCTCTCAATTTATCTTTATCTCACTCTTTCTCTCTATCTTTTCACTCGCAGTATCTCTCAGACATCGGCTGGCAACTAGAGTCAACTGTTGTACCTTTTCTGTTTTCTGTTGGGATAAAAATAATGGTCTGCATCCCATTTACCCCATTGATCTGCATTTGGGAAGTCTGCTCACAATAACGGAATTTCATGTTCACTGACCATGAGCTTGAGCCATCTCATATTGCACCAATTGTTTTGACAGTATGAACCATCTTTACCCATCAAGGGCCTGGTGCTGGAAATTAGCTTTGGCTAGAAACACTGGCACAGTACATCTGACAGTGCAGTTGCAATTGTCAATGTTTTATGTGCTTGTCCCTTACAAATAAACCAATAAATAAATAAAATTCTGTAGATGGGGGGCAGGATTTTCTGTTGAGGTGAGGTATTGAACTTGGCTCCTCCAATGGGAACTTGGCTTTGAACTTAAAGCTTGATTCCCAAGAATAGACAGTGCCATTGCTATAAATATAGTGTACGTAAAATATATGAGCATGTAAACAAGTATGTCATTTAATGTAAGCTATGTTTGTTTGTAATGTAATGTAAATGCAATGGAGTGGGCACAGAGAGTCTCTTTAGTGCACAAGAAATCTTGTATTCCCAGATTGAAGGAGGACATAGCCCAATGACCCTGTGTGCAAAACCCAGTTTTATAGTCCCACACCTGCCTTTCTCTACACCTCAAGCTTGCACAACATTTTTTTTTTGCAATTTGCAATTAAGGCATTTGGCAGAATATTTTAAACGAAGCAACTTATAGTAGGTGCATTTACCATGGCTTGAAAACCCTCACTCGAGCTGGAGTTAGAGTTAAGTACAGCTACGATGGAATCTGTGCCATTCGCAAGATGTGATTTGGTCTTTTCTTATTTCTTTTTGTATTGGTTTCATCTGCTCACGCTTGCAGTTAATGGTGCCCAGTGTCTACCCAATTAGGATTCAGTAGACTGTTACCACGGTTGCGATGGAGGCATCAATCATGGAGCAGTCCTGCCGTGGCCTCTAAACCCCAGTCAGGGTTGGAAAGGGTACATGCGCGTGATCAATGACCCCTCTGCTACTAGAGCCAAGCTCTGTATCCATGGCAATGCATAGATATCCTGCAAATCAGCCTAGTAACCTAGTAGCTAGGGACAAGGAGGGCCAGATAGCAACGTGTCCACTGTAACAAAGTCAATATGCCTGCTCTCTGAATCATTTTGACAAATAGGAGAGAGCGGCAGGCACTCAAACAATTTATATCTGTTACCCCTTGCTGTTTATTCCTTCGTTTTCACTCTATAGCAACTAACATTGTGCTCCAAAGAATCTTTTTGTGTACTTGGTGCCTGAGTAGGTTTTTAAAGAAAGGACTCTGAGGCAACAGAACTTTTTTTTCTGCAGGGAAGGCTGCAGACATTTTCAGCACAGTGGCAAGAACTGCCAAGTCCTGAAATGGCGGCTGTCTGGAATAACGAGAGAGAGAGAGAGAGAGAGAGAGAGGGAGAGAGAGAGAGAGAGAGAGAGAGAGAGAGAGGGAGAGAGAGAGGGAGAGAGAGAGGGAGAGAGAGAGAGAGAGAGAGAGAGAGAGAGAGAGAGAGAGAGAGAGAGAGGGTGAGAGAGAGAGTGAGAGAGAGAGAGAGAGAGAGAGAGAGTGTGAGAGAGAGAGGGAGGGAGAGAGAGAGAGAGAGAGAGAGAGAGAGAGAGAGAGAGAGAGAGAGAGAGAGAGAGAGAGAGAGAGAGAGAGAGAGAGAGAGAGAGAGAGAGAGAGAGAGAGAGAGAGAGAGAGAGAGAGAGAGAGAGAGAGGGAGAGGGAGAGGGAGAGAGAGAGGGAGAGAGAGAGAGAGAGAGAGAGAGAGAGAGAGAGAGAGAGAGAGAGAGAGAGAGAGAGAGAGAGAGAGAGAGAGAGAGAGAGAGAGAGAGAGAGAGAGAGAGAGAGAGAGAGAGAGAGAGAGAGAGAGAGAGAGAGAGAGAGAGAGAGAGAGAGAGAGAGAGAGAGAGAGGGAGAGGGAGAGGGAGAGGGAGAGAGAGAGAGAGAGAGAGAGAGAGAGAGAGAGAGAGAGAGAGACAAACAATGCATGCAGGGCAGAATTAGGCCAATACCCACTATTAATTAACATCCAAAAAAGGGCAGTTAAATTTTGGATTCACCTCAAAAACAGCGACCCCCACTCTTATCATTACAAGGCCCTGAAATACCAAGAGATGAGCCCAAAGAAGAGTCCCCTCAGCCAGCTAGTCTTGAAGCTTAGTTCATTAACCCCTACTAACACAAAGCAGCCTCAAGACAGCAACATACAAACAATTAGAGTCAACCAAATTATAGCAAAACATAAAGAAAATTACATCACCTATTGGGACACACAAACAAAAACACAAAGCAAATTAGAATGCTATCGGGCCCTAAAAAGAGAGTACACTGTGGCAGATTACCTGACCACAGTGAAAGATTCAAAAACAAGGAAAATATTGACAAGATATAGACTCAGTGAACACAACCTGGCTATCGAGACAGGTAGACACCGGCAGACCTGGCTGCCCAGAGAGGACAGGTTGTGCTCACTTTGCGACACTGAAGAGGTGGAGACAGAGCTTCATTTCCTCACAAGATGTGAGAAATACAGAGAGACAAGGTCACTGTTCTTCCTAAAAATGAAAAAAATCTGCCCACAATTTGAGATGCACTCAGAGACAGAGAAGCTGCCATTCCTTTTGGGAGAAAGAAGGGAATGTGTAGATTTGGCAGCACAATACATTGCCACTTGCCACAAACTGAGGGACAGGGAGTAACATTGACACCAGAAAAGTAACATTATTATAGTTAATTGACACTTTGTATGTGTTATGTTCTAGATGTAGAATTTTATTTCTGTGGATTGTCTGGATTTTATATTTTTTCTGTTTATTGTAGTTAAATTGTTATTGTCTGTCTGTTATATTTGTCATGTGAGTGAATGCTTTGGCAATGTAAGTGTACCCTTACCATGCCAATAAAGCTTATTGAATTGAATTGAATTGAAATTGAGAGAGGGAGAGAGAGAGAGAGAGATTTAAAGTTTGAGAAGGCAAAAGACAGTGAAGGTAAAGCTAAGAGAAGGGAGAGGAGTAACTGGGAATTGAGGGAACAGAAAGGGAAAGACAAAGTAAAAATAACGTCAGAAAAATAACGAATAAGACGGAGACCAAACGAGAAAAAACAAACAGAAAGGTTGAGTGGCGTAGACATGTCCAAATACAGCTACAAGTCTAATAGCTTTTGGTCAAAGTACATATGGAACGATGTGCTAAGCTTTGTGCTTGGTTCACTGGACATGTTTCAGTGGTTGCATAAGGTTCACTAACATCATTTCTCTAACATAAGTGCCATACTTTGTGCATGGTCAGTGAGAGAGAGAGAGTTCAGGAGTGTGTTAACACAAAACTGGAAACCAGCAAAGTGGGACAGTGCAGTGGAAACGAAAGGCCTGTAGCCATGCGTGAAGATGTCAGACGGGTGCTCCTATGGAGCACGCTCAGTTTATTTTGCGTTTAGCATGTTAAAGATGCATGAGGCCCAACAAGAGCCACGCTTTGAGATAAGGAATCGTGTACCCAGAATTGATAAGAAACCTGAATGAATCATAGTAACTTACAGCATGATGCAGCATGAAAAAAACACTGATCCCGTGGCACAGTTTATAGAAATCATTGCAAGATGAAGCCTATGTGCTGTATGCGCATATAGTATAATTTGTCCTGCAGGTGTAATGTTGATATAATGGATCTCATGTTGTGAGACAATCTGCAGTTTGTCCTCTTAACAATGTCAGCCACATTGTAATGGGGCTACTCCTAATTGTAGAAATGTGGAAATATGAAAATGGTTGTGTTTTTCTACCCTCCTACTGCACGGTTGGAAAAATTAAACTGTTATGGCCATGCAATCCTGGCCATAAAAATGGCCATGTAAATCAGAGATGTAGACGAGGCAGAGATTTTTGACTTTAAGCCCCCTCCCCCCCTCCCCCTCCAAAAAAAATGCTGTAGGTAAAATATGTAGGTCTCAGTTCATGAAGAGCCTGAATCCCTTCCCACAAATACAAATGCACATGGTACGTGTGCCCCCCCCTCATATAGCCCCTTGCTTGATAAGGTCAAAACAGCAGTATGTCATTACTCTGGACTTTCTTTTAAGAGTTATGGCTTTACTGTTGGTAAAGGATGCAAAGTAAATAGAGAAACTTGAGGTTGATGGAGGAGATAATCTCCCAGGGCCGCGGTCCTACCTTAGGGCAGACGTGACTGTGTGACTGTTCAGTGCTGGTTTGAACAGATTTTTTTCTGCGGTAACACGTGTGACGGAGCTGTGCTTACCAAGCTCAAAAACCGGTTTGTGCTCAAGGGCAAATAGACAAGGGGGCTAAAGCTCACTTCAGCGCTGAACTCGCTGATCCCAGGAAGGGCTAGTCATAGCACTGGATGTTTTGACAGCTGAAGTTTTTGAGTGGAAGGGCTCTGGAGAAACCTGATTGTCAGACCCACGGTGAAAAGTCAGTTGACTTTCTCTCTGTGTACACCCCTCAGGTTGTTTTGTGCCACTCGTTCTTTGTTTTATTGGTACAATTCATTCATTCATTCATTCATTCATTCATTCATTCATTCATTCATTCATGGGTTAATGAATTCATGATCTCTTCATATTCTCTTTCTCCCAATTCTCCTGGGCTGAAAGTCTCATTAACTCTTGCTTTGTAAGGGTGACGGAGAGAGTCCTGCCAAACTGCCTGACTAACATAGGCCACCACACATGGCTCACATGGATGTGGATAAGATTTTGTGAACAATGGATGCAATATTTGCCCAGAAGATAGCTATTAAGCTCCTGTGTCTAGCCATACAAAGATGTGGACTCTTAAGGCAGATATGGGTAGAGTGAATTTAGCTGAACAGCTTGCAGTAAGACAGTGTGAATATCCAACCTGATCTCACTGAAACGCAGTGCTTTTTATGGCAGCTCTTATACAACAAAAATGTATGCTTCCATATATGAATATTCTGTATACTGGCATTGTTGATTTGTTTTCTGTTTTTTTTCAGAAAGTATTTTCTGCGTCTAACTTCATATACCATTGATACTGTTAATTTGTGCCATAATGTATTCATGAAATAAGAAACTTTCTAATGTATTTCTCAAAAATATATCAATTTTTGCTGATTTTGTTTTCATAATATTTATCAGAGTATAGCCAACATTATGTATTATAATAAAGAAGACAACATTGGCATTATATTTGGAGTTCCTCCATATTTTCTAGTATGTTATTTATTATATATAAGGCAATATTTTTGTTGTGGAAGGCATTACCTGTACATTGTTATGTGAATAGGTTTATGTTTGGCAGCTAAGCAGTTTTGTTTGGTATGAAAAGTAAGCCAGCTACTTAAGATAGCCAGCTGTAGGATTACTTTAAATGATATGCTGTGGATACTGCAACTAGTATTCACTTTTGACAAACAATATCAAGTCTATCTTATTTATTTATTTTTTAAATTTTTATTTATTTGTTGTAAAACATTTTTCCAAGGTTTTGGGAGTCAATGGTGTTTTGGACTTATTTTTCTTTGTTACTCCATGTGTCAATGACAAAAAAAAAAAAAAGTAGCATTCCATATGCAGAGTGCCACAAACACTGCACACATGGGAAGGTGAAGTCCAGAGCTGATGTATTTCTGAATCTCGATGAAGCACAATGGCAGTGACTTTCTAGCTTGCTAAAACATTTCACAAAACTGTATGTGCACTTGATAAACATTGCTTGTGGATTTGCTTGTGGCAGTAGCTAGCTGGCTTATTAATACTGCAGTTACAGCTCATATTTGTATTTTCTACGTAGCAACTGAATTTGGGGCAGCTAGTAGTTGTGCATAAGGGACACAACTACTAGGGTATATCAGTCACGAGTATAAAATATATCTCCTTATTACACACTGAAATAAGGAGGAAGTCCTTTCTGTACCTAACAATAAAACTTGGACTGTAAAGTTTTATGATCTTACTTATTAATTTCTGCATGTGATGCAAGAGCAGAGAAACTCCCCAAGTAGCAGTTTATGCCCAAACGTAGTCATGTAACAGATGCAAAGCTTTCGGTCTGTGGGAAAAACAATGTGCTGCAGTCTTTTTGTTGCATTGGTAGAAGAAAGGTGTTAATTGTACACTGTGCGCTTGTATCCCCCCTCCCTGTGTTTCCTGTGGTAAGGTGTTGACAGAGGATGTGTGGAGTGGTGGAATGGCTACTACTGGCTGTCCTCCCTGTATATTTCATTGTTCCTGGGCAGTAACGTTACAAACAACTTTCCGGTTCCCTATGTCTTCCGTCACATCGAAACACTCAAAGAGCGCAGCCCTGAGAAGGCATCTGGTTCATTAGCCAGGCATTGGTCTATGGATCAGATGTGGCTGTCATACATAGTTGAAGTGTTTTTGTTCGAGAGCTCGAGTTGCATGCGCCATTGTTCTTGTTCAAATACTGTACATGGGCACTTTACAAGGGCCCTTCTGAAACTTTGAGCAATGCCCAGTAAGAATATATTGCTTCTAACTTGAATAACATTATGATATGAGATCTTGCTTCTTTCTTGTGAATTATGAGGAATGGGAGTCTCTATCATCAGACTATGCTTCTGGCTATATATTGACAAAAATGCACTCCCATGGTGAGTTTGTGCATGACACTTCCAGCTAATGTACTTTGGCTGGTGCAGTCTTTACTGCCAACTCGTATTGACTGTGGAGCAAGTGCATCAGTGAACTGTAATTGAAGTGGAGCATATGTATTTTGTCTCTTTAAAGTCTGGTAAACTCTGTAAAGTCTATAAACAATTTTACTACTATGCTACTATTTTACTACTACTGTAAAGGATAATAAAGGAAAACAAATGACAAATAAAAAATCAGTGCATTAGGTTTATATCTAGGAAAGATGAAAAAAGCCTCCCAGTTTTGCAATCACAGGTGGTTTAAACTGGTGGGCTGGAGGTGCCCTCCCAACTGAGTTGGGCACACCTTAATTTCACAATGCCTTGCATTACCGCTAGAGCTTGACAGTCGAGCCTCGACTATGAAAATAGGGCCCTCCGTCTCATTCTTTTTGCCCAAAAGACACACAAATGCAGGATGGCATTTTCTTCTGGGGAGTAGCTCAGATAACTGTCCATTTATTAAGTTCTTGGAGCCACGCAGAACAGCAGAAATTCATTACATGCCCCCTTACTGAGATTTATGAAGCCATATGGAGTCTGTAAAGGCCCGGCTCTTCAGTTATGTTAGGGTTTGGGATCTTAGGCTGAACTCAAGAAACTGGATCAGCTGCTGGACCAAGGAAGTAGTGTGTAGTGAATAGGGAGGGCACCTGGTAAGTATATTTACTCCTGGTTGGTTTTTAATATTTTCCTACGTGAAGCAGTTTTCCCTCTTTACTTTTGTCTGTAGCATGTTCACAGAAAATTGCTGCTTTTAGAGCTAATATCCACATGCACCACTATGCTAGAAACTAAAATACCCAAATATTCAAGAGTGCTATGATTCCAACCTGATTGAGAAAACAGATAACCCATTGCGTTTTTAATCAATTAAGGTGATTAAAAATTCTACCATTAGCTAGCAACCACTCTGCTTGAAACTGGATCAACTGATTTTACAAGAATCCTATCACCCCAAAATGGAGCAAATAAGACTCTTGGGATTAAAAAAAACAATTAAATGTAATATATTGCATTTTTTAAATATTAATTTAGACCAGTGACCCATTTTCACCTTTGGTATAATACTATCTTTCAGGGATCTTATGAATGGCAATTTCATAACATTAGGCAACATTGCAGACAGAGTTCAGGGGGACCCCAAAATGTCTTCTTGTCAGAAAAAAATTTAGGTTAAAAAAACATTTGTCATGTTCAAAGTATCCACACTTAATTCATCTCATGTCTTCTCTGGTAAAACACAAGAGAAAATATTGAGTCTGTGTTGGTTTCAGAAATGAACAGTTGACTGAACTGCTGTCACACAGATTTTAATTAATTATGACACTTAATAATTAAATTTACATTTAGCCATCAAGCAGACGCTCTAATCCAGTGTGACATAATGTTCTTTTAATCTCCAAAGCTTTAAACATAAATTTTCTGTCTTTACTTGCTGAATTTACATGGTTGTTTTCACTAAAAATGTAATTGTCATAAGTATCATCAAAAGCAAAACAGTGAGAGGAAGAATACATGCAACAAAGTTAGCATTCCGTTAGCACAGATTGGTGTACTGTTTCAAGCAAATTTGCTTATGGAAATGATGTAAAGACTCGATATCATGGCTGGTATTGCTGCTATTTTGTTTCATCAGAGCAGGAATGTAAAGCCAATCCCTTTTCATTACTTTGAAGATGTTCATGTGGCATGTTCATTCACTTTTTTTGTTCACTTCTCTTTCTGAAAACCTGAAATGCAGACATTTGGCTTCATTGTAAATCTTGAGAACGAGCTTCAATTTCTAATCATCAGAAATAGCAAGATAATATTACGATAGCCTGTATAGTAGCATTGCATAGCTGCACCCAGACCTGATAATTTGTGTCATAATGCGATTCACTGCTGTTATTTCCTCTTAGATTGCTTTTTATGCTGAAAATGAAAGTCTGGTGGCTCGTCGCAGTGACAGAGACTGTTGAGCAGATTCTGAAATGAGGCAGGGAAGAGGGGAAGGTTAACACTGAACACAAATGGCTGTGTGCATCACATTCTCTACTTCTTCCCCCTGCAAATGCCCTAACCCACTGGAATGTAGAATTGAAGTGGATGGGAAGATTTAAATGTTCAGAAACTATGATGACAAAGCCACCAGTGAAACCTCTGGAACAGTACCCTTTATAGAAATTCAATAATCTGGAAGCATATTGCAATAAAATAAAATAAACCTTTTAAACCATTTTAAATTATGGTGACTTCACAATATATGGAAAAATATACAAATCCTTGGCTGTGGCAGAAAGCCCAGGGGTCAGAAAGTCCAGCCACGTGCTTCTTCCACCCATGAACCCAGCTGGTGATTTCACTGATAGGAATTGTGTTAATTAAAAAATCCAGGTGATTGTGAAATAAAATACTGGGGAGGCCCTTTACCTTCTGAACCTGGATTTTCCTCCTCTGTCAATCGGTGCTTTCAGATTTGGTAATATTTATTTTTAAATATTCTGCTATGAAATATATTATCATAATATTTTCCAAAAAAAGTCCACATATTTCAAATATATTCATAAGGAATTCTGATGGGACAGAACTGCACTTACAGAAAAAGGAACATACTGAAATATTGTGCAAATATGTGTATTTTGGCCGTGCATTGTGAAGGGTCATGATATCTTGGTAATATATTTTTATTTCTGCAAGGGCTTCTGGTGGGCCAGGACTACTGCATTTTGCGCTTGCATTTTTGTGAGGGTCAGCTGAACACCACCACTCCAAGGAGAGGAGACCCTTGCGGAAATGGGTGTATATCTGCAATATATTGTAAACCTGTAGACTTTTTTGAAAGTGATAACAGCCGATAAAACATCCACACAGTGTATTTTTTTTTTAAAAAGGAGCTGCAATATTTGAAAGGGACTGTAATTTGTAAAGTTGCCCATATATTGTGAATTGGTGCAATTGCTGAATAATATATGACATTTGAATATATTTGCAGTATATTCCATTTCTGTGTGGGGAGATGTTTAGAAAATGATTCCAGCTTCTCATAACACTCCCCTCCTGCCCTCCCCCCAGTCTGTTCTGCCAACTTAATTTCTGAAGAAAAATGACGTGATATAGCAGACAGGCTGATGAGGCGCTGAGAGAAAGGGGGGGGGAGCGGTGGGGGTGGGGGTGGATGGTGGATGGTGGGCAGAAAGAGAAGAGGGAGAGATTGATGGGTCTTTGTTCTGTGGAAACTGCTCCATAAAGGGCCCGGCAGGCAAAGTGATAATAAAAACAGAAGACCAGGGCAGCTGACGACTGGCTGTGTCTGTGTAGCCCTCGCTGCCTGGCACCAGTAATTTGCGCCATAGATCAAGCAGAGACGTTTTATTCACCGCCGAGATGTCGCCGCTCTTCATTATTTACACTGAGAGCTCCATCCCTGCGTTGATGAATCTAAACCAGCAGCAGAATTTCTACACCGGTACCCAGACTTGGACATGATTCGGATTACTGTCAGTATTCACAGAAAATTATCGTTTACAAAATAATATTATTAAGTGATAAGAAACATTCTCACCCGCCCCTCATTGACCCCCTCCCTTGGGTCAAGGTCAGGTCCGGCCATAATGTTGTCTGCTGGGACCACACCCATTTGCAACTTCCTTCCATTGTGAATATCAGCATAATACAGTATTCTCCACTAGGTATTTGCAGTTTATTGATATGAGATTATTTAATACACATTTACCGGAATGCTGTACATATCTCCCATGTTTGTCATATTTAGATATATTTTTTAATTTGACCTTTTATCTTATGCTGCTTTTAACTGTAGTAATTATGCTACAACTGAGCTACTCATTTTTTTCACTTTATATTTTTATTTGAACATGGCTGGCAGTTGTGGATTTAATCATCCTCCTCAGAAATATCAGAATAATTGCTCCAGGTATTAGATTATCTGCCTAGCTGTGAATGGTATTCCCCATTTGAACCTGAAACAAAAATAACAACAAACAGTATCTATATATGAAATCATTGGGATCAGTGCAATAGTCCGAGAATAAAGGAAAGTGTAAGATCTGCTTAGCACTTCCTGAAAGCCCGTTGAGCCCTGCTTTTGTGAGTGGAGGTATATGCTGACAGGGTGCCTGGACTGGTGCGCACATGGCACGATCTACACCGTGCGTTTAGAGCAGGTGTGAATACTGCGCAGACGTTACTGCGTCTTTTAATTTTACAATCAGTCCTCTTGCTTTGATTCAGTGTGCTTTCCTTACTGTAATGATGGATGGAATTTCATGATTTCTCTCCCCTTCTTCCTCTCTCTCCCACTCTTTCCCTCCCTCCCTCTCTCCCTGTTCTCTTCTTTATCCCGCAGTCTGCCCAGCCGGAGTTCGGTGTCGATGATGAAGCCTGTTGCTAATGATGTGGGAGTCAGGTCAGTGTTTTCCAGTCCTCTTTAAACTTCCCCCCTCCTATCTTCACCAAGCCAGCCTCCTCCCGATAAACTCTGATAAATAGGGTCACCCTGCCCAAGTGCAATTTGATATCGGTATGGCATGTTTTCTTTCTCTTTTCTTTTTTAAGGCCTGGGAAAAGGGGCTCGCAATGTACAGGCACTTTTGCCGGACACTCGTTTCAGATCCTTTCGTTTCTCTGCGTGTGTCGCCCATGTTCTCCCGCTGCTGACTGCGTCCGCACGTCCGTCGGCCATTTCAGCCCCACTGCCCCACAGACCCTGAGGAGTTCACTTGTACCGGTTTCCATTGTGGACGCCTGAAATACACCGAGGTTTCTTTTTTATAGATTCTTAAAATGGCTCCTCCACGCCAAAGTTTTTTAACTGACACCAATTCCAGTTCAACAAAGTAAAGACTGCCTGAGGCTTTGGCCTGACATGGTAATTTAAAATATTGGATATAAGAGGCTTTTTAAAAATATATTCTATAAAAAAGAGTGTTTATTTCAGATACAATTAACCATCAAGGTTAAGTACTTTAATAAGTTCAGTGAAGAATTATTTTGGAATTAAGTCTGCTGGTTTTTCTGAGATGAAGGCAGACATACAGCACTGGCACACATTATGGAATGACTGCATTTATAAAAGCAGTTTGATTATTACTGTAATACTTTGCAAAAATTTATTTTTGGCATAATAAATGTAATATGTAATTAATGTAATAGCAACATAAAACAAAAATTCAGAAATAATTGGCGTTTGTGCTAGCCACCACCGCACATGTATTAGTTCATACTTACATATTTGAACAGCTGTATGTATCTTACTGTTAGAAATTTTAGAATCAGCATGAACATGCATTTCTTTGTCCAGTATTTTTCCACATATACTGATAATTTTCATGCAAATACAAGTTTTTTGGCTTGCATACTTTATTTAAAATTACTAATGGTCACTTAATGTCATTACCGCTCGTGGTCAAGGAGACATTTTTATACTGTATACTCCCTTCCTGAAATGTTTTAAATTTACAATTTATTCAGGAACAAATTTCCATATGGTCAAGGTTATTCTTTGTTGATCTTTTTTATAATAATTATTGCTTCTTTGTTGATGCCATATCATCGGTATTTTACCAGTAAAGATGGAGAAAATATTACATGAAAAATAAGAAATACATTTTTCTGAATATGTCAGAAATGCGTCGCTTATTAGCCAATTAGCCTTTTAATACAGGTTAAGTGCAATTTCATTGATTGATTGATTGAGGCCGGATTCAATGCTGTATATATGTTTTTGCTGTGAGTTCTGAGAGCTGTGCACCAAAGACATAAAAGGCAGCAATGTGCTCAGTTCCAAGGCCTTCTCCCAGACAGACCTTGGTGCTCTCTAGCACCATGTGAGAAGATGAGTCACCCTCCTCCAGCTCTATCACTGTCACTCTCTCTCATAGGAATGGCGCATTGTGCATGGCTCTAGGTCTTTGTGTGTCTCCTGACCTTTGACCCCCCTTTGTGTCCGCATCACTTATATTTTGAAGAGGCATTGAAGCCAGCCAGGCTTTTTTTGTTGTTGAGAACTATCACTTCACATTCAGAGAAACATGCTTTGAGATGCGCAGAAACGCAAGGAAGGGCCCCGCAAGATAGAGATGTGTTGCAGTTATATGTATTATTTATTGAGTAGGGAACTCATCATTGCCTTGCAACTTTCCCCATCTCTGATCACATATGCAATCATTCAGCAAGGGGAGCCGTGCAGGAAATGAAAGAACCAGCAGGCCACTCTTTAAAGAAGCATGAATGTTTATGTGTTAGTAGAGCTGCCATAGATTGAAGATAGGTGGCACAGCAGGAATACTCAAATCTGGCCTTTAAGGCTTGTAGCACTACTGATTTTCTTTTTTATATGATAGGCAATTGATGGATTAATGCCATTAATGTTTGGCCAGGGATTCCACACACCTGGTGTCCATAGTCTATATCTGTCCCTGGTTAGAGGGGAATAATGGAAACCAGCAGATCTGAGTGTCCCTGTGGTATAGGACAGGGTTTCATACTATCGCATTGGGGGCAGCTGTACAGTAGTCGAATGGTTAGGGAACTGAACGTATTGCCCAGAGGTTGCAGGTACAAATCCCAGGTAGGGCACTTCTGATGCACCCTTGAGCAAGATATTTAACCTGAATTCCTTCAGTGAAATGTCCGGCTGTACAAGTGGATAGTATAAAAGGAAAGCTGTGTAAATCGCTGTGGATAAGAGTGTCTGCTCAATGTAACAATGTAGCCTTAAATGGCGTAGACATCCAAGACACAGTCCCTGGCCCACTCCACCCCACTCCCCAACCCTCGCTGGAGTGCGGTTGAGAATGGCAGGAAGTCGTCATTGTGCCGTTGTGGCAGCGAGGTCACGCCAGTTCAACTGCCCCGTGTCGACAGGAAGAGGCAAAGGAACCAGAGAACAGGGATGCACCTTCCTCTCTTTGTAGCCCCACCCCCTCCAGAGCAGTCTCTGATTGAGCATAATCTAATCTTTAACAATGTATTCATGTTAGCTAAAGATCCACCTGCTATCCCTGTGTGGTCAACATGCTTACAGCATAAACATTTTATGTGCATGGCATAGTAAGATGAGACATAAATGGATCATAATTCAGGACAAAATAAATCAAAGGGGAAAATTCCTTATTAACAAAGCAGATTAACAATGGACTTGGGGACAGACATTTATTTACAGTAGGAGGATGTGAGAGTTATATAATCATTTTTAGAAGATCAAGGATGCTGGAGAGTAAAACCTGGCTGATGTGGAAGTTTTTCTTCATAGTCTTTGGCCCCAGTAGCCCTGCACTCTGTAGGCATCATGTGCAGAAGGCTTGCAAGGAGGCTCCTGGGAAAAAGAGTCAATGACCAGGTTTACATGTTCACCAATGTTCCAGTCTTATTCGGAATTATCAAGTATTCTGGTTACCATACAGCCTACGTAAACACCTTATTCCAAAAAGCACAACCCAGTCAAGCCCTTGTTTCGAATTTGCGGAATCTGGATAACATAGCTTGCATTTGCCGATAACAATCAGAGAAAAGAAAACCATGTACAAACCATATCAAATTTATAACTCTGAAACATGGTCTGTGCATGCACTTGCAAGGTGTCTTGGGTGTTTAAGTCAGCCAGTAGTTTACTGTAAAAATGTCACGGCAAACACAATGCCCTTATTCCGGAGTGACGCGGAGACATGCATCTGAGTTTCTGTATTCAAAGAGTTAACCATTGCGCAATATATGGATGAAATGAAAGATTCTGTTCAACCTCAGAACAAAGTAGACACAGGTGGAGGACCCTAAAAGCACTGTATTTTAAGTAGGGCTATCAAGATAACATGCTAAATCATGCATTTCATTTTAATTACAATTATTAATTATGGGACGATTGTTAAAGATAGGATAGTCGATGGGAAATCGGGTCATAGATTTGCATTTCTGGGGACTGCCACTGCCAAAATAAAAAAATGTGATTAATTGTTTTAGAAGTTTATCACGTTAATCACAAACATTTTTTCATGTGACTTAACATGTTAATAATGATAGCCCTCATTCTAAAACAAATTCTAACACATTGGGTCATAGATTTGCATTTCTGGGGACTGCCACTGCCAAAATAAAAAAAATGTGATTAATTGTTTTAGAAGTTTATCACGTTAACACAATACCAATGGTTCATACGGCTCATTTTAAAAGCTTAAAGCACATGAAAGAATTACTGGGACACTGTCCTTTAGCGCTGACCGAAGAATTTAAATGGGATATTCAACTAACCATGGGAATACGATTGGGTTATTTTTTAATGAGGCAAGTATAAGGCAAAATCAAAATATGACCTAATCACAATTAAGGATTTTTATTCGGAATATGGTGTGCATGTAAACATGTTCAATGTATCAACATTTTAAATAAAGATTCTCACTAAAACCAGGCCATATACAGCAAGGCATATGAGGGCAATGCATTCGCTGAGTTTAAGAAAGAAAGAAAAAAAAACGGTGGGAAGCCACTTCACATAAACAATAGGTCTTTATTCAGCTGTAGCACACCCGAGGCAGCAGGAATGGAGTTATGTGTGCAAGTTCTTACCTGTGCCAATCACCTCAGCTTCACTGCAGGGACGAAGATGTTGTGGCACAATAATGTATCATCTTAAGACTAAATTCAATGGACTGGTTTGTGGCTCCTATGTATACAGTGCAACATATGAGTGTTTGGACAGTGACATAATGTTTGTTGTTTTGGCTCGGCACTCCAGTACACTGGATTTGAAATTAAACTATGAATATAAGGTTAAAGTTTCAGGTGATCCGAGTTACAACCCTTTTTATACATAGGTTTTCCAATTTAAGGGGCGCTAAGTAATTGGACAATTGGCTGCTCAGCTGTTTCTTGGCCAGCTGTGTGTCCTTGCGTCATTAGTGCAAGCACAAGAAAAAAGTCTAGATTGAACTCTAGGTGTGGCATTTGCATTTGTAGTCTGTTGCTGTTGACTCTCAACATAAGGGCCGAAGAAGTGTTAATGCCAGTAAAGCAGGCCATCACGAGGCTGACAAATCAGAATAAATCGATTGACGTAGACAACGTGTTGGGTGTGTAAAAAGTCTTTTGAAACAAAGTCTTATTGATGTAGCAGAGGAGTGTTAAACTGTACCAAAGCAATGGAAAGAGGAACATCTGAAGAAAGAAACAAATTACTCATGAACCAAAGCATACCACCTCATCTGTGAAACATGGTGGAGGTAGTCTTATGATTTGGAATGTGTGGCTGCCGCTGCAATGGTCTCAATTGTCTTTATTGATGATTTGGCAGCAGCAGGATGATTTTTGAAACATCTTATCTGCTCAGATTCAACCAAATGCCTCAAAACTCATTGGGTGGCACTTGACCTTGCAGCAGGACCATAACCCCAAGTATACTGCTTAAGCAACCATGGAGTTTTTCAGAGCTAAAAGGTGGAATGATCTTAACCAGTTGACTCGCCTCGCCTGACCTGAATTCAACTCAACATGTGTTTCACTTCAAATCCAATGTAAAGGAGTACAGAGCCAAAACAACAAAATTGTGTCACTACACCAATACTTTTGCACTTCAGTTTTTGCATACAGTATGTGTGTATGTGTGTGCGTATGTGTGTGTGTGTTTGTGCGCGCACGCACACCTGTGTGTGTGTTCATGTGCATGTGTGTGTGCTTGTGCGTATGTGTGTGTGTGTGTGTGTGTGTTTGTGCGCGCACGCACACCTGTGTGTGTGTTCATGTGCATGTGTGTGTGTGTGCTTGTGCGTATGTGTGTGTGTGTGTGTGTGTGTTTGTGTGTGTTGTGGCTCCTGGAAATGAAGATGCATGGTTTTTTCTTTCCATCTTTCTTTTGCCCCCCTTCTTCCTCTCCTTTTGCTTCCAGATCTTTTTTCTTCTCTCTTTATGCAATTCATATGGTAATGAGGGTGAGGGGAAGAGGTTCTCATGTTAAACTTGAGACATGGGTCTTTGTGTGGGTGATGCCTGTATGGGAAGCGCGTAATTCAAAAGTAAGATTAAAATCTCCACCAAATGCACCATGGTGGAGAGGGGGAAAGGAAAGTGTGAAAGTGTGTGTGTGTGTGTGTGTCTGCACGCATGTGTGAGTTTTGGCTTTGGGGAGGGGGGGTGAAATAGATGGTTCCAGCAGCTGCCAAACCAGTGATGCCTACTGTATCTGTCCATACCTTGGTGGCCAGACTTTTTTCGGGTCTAGAAAATGGAGGTCTGCAGCCCTGATCCTGGGCAGCCTGGAGAGGTTCTGCTGGTTTTTGTTTTTATGTTTACATCAGCAAGTAATTGAGACTCCAGAAACCAGGTTAGTTGAGGTAACTGCGTGGTCAACTGCTCTAATCTGTCAGTTAAATCATGATTAAAAATGGAAGCTAGTACACCCTGTTCTGCAACCATGATCCTGGAGAGCCACAGGGTCTTCTGGTTTTTGTTATTGTCTTACAAATTAGCAGCTGGTCATGACCCATCATACCAGGTGTGGATAGTTAACTGTATAATCTCACTGTGTAGCAATAAGAAATTACCTGACTTTTCCTGACCAGTTTTCCTAGTTTCCATTTTCTTGTAAAGTAGCTTTATGGAAGTGTCACTATACTAATAAAACTAGATGTTTAACTTCTTGAAGAAGTCAAATAGATGCTGCATAAAAACAAAAACCAATGCAACCTGCTAGCTCTCCAGGACCTCTACTTTAAATCCAGAGAGTTCTCTCTGCAGCGGTTCTCTCTTAAACTCCCTTCATTTTTGTTCTGAGCTGATCTGTGTACCTCTGGTGTTCATTTGGCTGTCCTTGGTATACAGTATGTATCATGTATCATAAACAGGGATAGAATGCACTTTCTGCATTAGTATTGCTGTATTTTCTTCTGTACATACAGTAGACACGTGTGAGGCTAATGTGCATTTTTTTCTTACATGGAGAGGCGTGGAGAGGTTTGGTGCCGTTCACCTGCTTCTGAAATTTGTTATCTGTTTGAATTTTACACAGAGCACATACTGCCAGCTTCCAATGTAGAACTGTTTACTTTTGGGGTGAATGGGCAACACTAGCAGACACAGAGAATGAAGTCGCTTTTGTGTATACACTGCAAAAGCAATAACTTGGAGATTAGTCGATGCGGAATTGGACAATTGCGAATCAGGCAGATTGTTTGCCTGCATATGTTTGCTGTGCAGACAGACTCCTGCGTTGGTCTCAGTGGATCCTCCGCTTCTGGTGCGTAAATGATGCGTCTTTAGCACCCGTAGATTCAGGACAGGGCGTGGCATTCGTGTCTGGCTCTGTGCTTTCAGCTGCTAAATCACTGGTTCCCACCTATTTTTATACAGTCTATGGTTCACACACACAGTGGAAGGAGCTGAGGCGGGTCACAAGATGACACATGAAACGAGTTACTGACTGTAATTACACTTTACCACTGATATTCACACCAGTCAAATTAAGCACAGCACTTGTGACAGTACATAGACTGCACTAATAACCCTGTACAGTACTGGTACAGATTATGGAAACCCTGCATTTATAGACAGATTTTGATGGTTAATGCAATATTTTGCAACAATTTCTCTTTTTGGCATAATAAATGTAATATAAACAAAAATGAAGAAATAATTGGTATTTGTGTTAAACCATAATCATAACATCTTCTTTATTAGTTCTTTATTAGTTCACACCTACATAATTCAGCTGTCTAATATATCTTATGTTGGAAATTTTATAATCAGTTTGTACAAATTACTAATGGTCACGTAATGTTACCACTGAAGAACTGTTTCAAATATATTTTTACCGATGAAAATGGCTCCAAGAAGAACAACAGAAGGAAAGGGACAGAGAAAGGTTTTAAAAGTTCTAGTTGAGTGTTTCCATAATTTGTGCTAGTACTGTACAGTAAATGCTACTGATTTTACCAAATGTATTCTAAAAAAGAAGCTAATTCCAAATTTTAACTTAAGAAGGTTTAATACTATAATAGTGGGTGGGCGGGTCACAGAAAACATATTGGCTAATTAAGTGTGCCATGGGCTCAGAGACTTCAGGAGCCCCTACGCCAAAGTGCTAATGTTGTGAATGCCACTCAGAGGAAGGTGTGGAGGCAGACAGCACACAGTTCATTCCCGGCCAGCCAACACTCCGTGCCCACTGGCTGCCCGCTCTCACCCATCATCCAGAAACAGTTCTCGGTCCGTCAGCATCTGAAAATCAGCACTTTAGCACTCAGTTGAGGCAAAGCAGTCGAGATAGCTGTTAAAGAATGCTAAGTAGGGGTGAATGGTCCTTCCTCTTGTGGACCACAGTGGTGCTGATTTGAAATGTGGCATAGATTTTAACAGCTGGACTGGATAGGTTGTAGCGATGTTGCAGCAACAAGACTGGCCAACCAAATACAAAATGGCCGTTCCAGAATGGGAGACAAAATCATGGATCAACATTCATGGAATAATCATGGGAGAAAAAACATACTATTCTAATACAATAAATTAAGTTATGCATGCAGTTTTCTGATAATAAACTCTTCCAATTCACAGGATAATCAGCATGCTTCTTTCTTAACTGGTTTTCACCCACATCTGAAGTGAGGCAGGCAGAGTAGCACTTTGGGGACACATTCGCCAGCCTCATACAAACTGATCAATGTCTGGAGGAGGAAATTAGGTTTTTTCATTTTCTCAGTGACCATGTTTCATTAGAGATATATAGCAGAGGTTGCATTGTATAAATACCTGCAGGATAGAATGTTCAGTGTGACAAAGGCTTTTATAAAGTACATTTAGCCTCTGTTGTGCGTAATCTCTCTTGAGGTTTACACTGTGAATGCTTCTTTCACCTCTACCCTGTACGTGTTAAGGTTTCGGTGCGCACCATCCCTCACCGTTACGGTGCCGTAACCTGGATAGATTAGATCCCTGCCCCGTCCCTGCTCACTCACGTCCCGTTGCCCCCTTGCAGCGTGGGCCGACGGTGGGGAGTCATAAACCTGAAAGATGACCGTCTCCCAAATAATGCCATTATTGCCCTGTCTGGCAGAGGTGAGCAGATGGCAGTTATGTGAGCTTTCCAATATTGCCTGTCTAGACCCAGGGCCAATTTTCCACACAAGTATGAACATTAGCTTTAGTGCGGAGGGAAGTGTTGTGGCTGATGTACAGCACTGAACGCTTGCTCTTATGGAAATGGAATATATAGAAAAAATTATTATATTTATATATATATAGAAAAAATGTATTATCAAGATATTGCAACACTTCACAATATATGGGTAAATTCTTTCCACTTACATCATATATATTTAATGTTTTTTACATCGTATGTATTTAATGTTTATAACTGTCTATTTATGATATTTTTTATTTTATTTTTTATAACATATGTTTGCAATAATTTGCGGTATATTCCATATCCATCAGGGTGTCTCTGAAATGCAATCCCTGCTGTCTCACTACTGGTCTGTTATGAATGTAGTAGACCACCACTGACCTTCTGTGCAAATTTATGGATTTGATTTGGATGTAGAAAATAAAGAGCAGCTGGACAGCCCTGCATTTTCCAACGGGCTGAGTGATGTCAGGCTTGAGGGGTCCAATTTCTTTAGGCCAATTTACATGACCCGGTCGGGGTGACGTCCAATTTAACTCAATTCAAAAAATGAATAGCTATGTCCTCACAGAATATTACAGGCTTTATTCAATTCATGAACTGAATTTCAAATTTGTTTCCTGAATCGACTGAATTGAAATGGAACCGATCCCAAATCATGATATGCAGCTATGCGTCGCACCTCGAAGACTTCTAAAGTTGAGGTGCTTAACATGTGATCACATTTGCTGAGGGTTTGCTCATGTGACACGTCACATAAAGAGAACCTTTCATTGTTTATGCTCACCACTGTATCCCGGCAGGTCACATTGCAGAAAATCTCTCCAGTCCATATTTTGTTGCCTGCGCCTGATGCATTTTCCTGTGGCAGCCTCACTTTGTGTAGTCACTCTGCTGAAGCCTGCTCCTTGTCCCAGATGTGACCTATGACTCAAGCTGTGGTCTTTTCACACGTTACAATCCAGTCCCTCAGTTTCAGGAAAATGATCCAGTTCCAACGAAGAGTTGTTTTTTTTCCCGCCAAAAATGAGTCACGATGAAGATTCTCTTTGTTTTGGCTCATTTCTGTGCAATCAGCCTCAGGATTTACAGTAACATGTTAAATATTTCCTAGATGTAATACAATAACAGTGCTATGATAGGGTACACGAAAGATGTCAAATCTCTCAGCACCCCAAAAATTCAAAAAATGAATAGCTATGTCCTCACAGAATATTACAGGCTTTATTCAATTCATGAACTGAATTTCAAATTTGTTTCCTGAATCGACTGAATTGAAATGGAACCGATCCCAAATCATGATACGCAGCTATGCGTCGCACCTCGAAGACTTCTAAAGTTGAGGTGCTTAACATGTGATCACATTTGCTGAGGGTTTGCTCATGTGACACGTCACATAAAGAGAACCTTTCATTGTTTATGCTCACCACTGTATCCCGGCAGGTCACATTGCAGAAAATCTCTCCAGTCCATATTTTGTTGCCTGCGCCTGATGCATTTTCCTGTGGCAGCCTCACTTTGTGTAGTCACTCTGCTGAAGCCTGCTCCTTGTCCCAGATGTGACCTATGACTCAAGCTGTGGTCTTTTCACACGTTACAATCCAGTCCCTCAGTTTCAGGAAAATGATCCAGTTCCAACGAAGAGTTGTTTTTTTTTCCCGCCAAAAATGAGTCACGATGAAGATTCTCTTTGTTTTGGCTCATTTCTGTGCAATCAGCCTCAGGATTTACAGTAACATGTTAAATATTTCCTAGATGTAATACAATAACAGTGCTATGATAGGGTACACGAAAGATGTCAAATCTCTCAGCACCCCAAAAATTCAAAAAATGAATAGCTATGTCCTCACAGAATATTACAGGCTTTATTCAATTCATGAACTGAATTTCAAATTTGTTTCCTGAATCGACTGAATTGAAATGGAACCGATCCCAAATCATGATACGCAGCTATGCGTCGCACCTCGAAGACTTCTAAAGTTGAGGTGCTTAACATGTGATCACATTTGCTGAGGGTTTGCTCATGTGACACGTCACATAAAGAGAACCTTTCATTGTTTATGCTCACCACTGTATCCCGGCAGGTCACATTGCAGAAAATCTCTCCAGTCCATATTTTTGCCCGGGCAAAGGCAGGCGCGTTGAAAGAGAGTTTTTCGGAACATCTGGAGATTGGCGTGTCGCCTGTCTCATCCTGAGCCTAAGTTTCTGCAGACGCGTTTGATTAAGGAGGAGAGCGGGGGATTAAACCGAGAGTGAGGTGACCGAGTGCAGCGGGGAGAGAGAGCGGGAGCAGGAAAGTCGTGTGAACACATCACTGGCTTCCATGCTGGAATGTTTAGACTGCCTCCCCAGAGGAAACGTGGAAGTCATTATGAAGCCGCACATTGTGCTGTTTCTGGAAAGGAAAAGCAAACTACGATCACACAGAAATCCCTCCGCACTCTCCTTCAACCTGCTGGAGCGGTTGGGGGGTGAGGGGGGTGGAGGGCATGGGGGGGGTCGGTGGTCAGTGGTACTGGTGCGTGTCACAAGATAATTTGATTCTGTAAAGCCCCCCGAGTGTGGGTGTGTGTATGTAAGTGTGCATGCGTGTGTCTGTGTTTGTGTGTGCATCATCTGTGTGTGTATGTTTTTGTGTATGTGTGTGAATGTGCTTTTGAATGTGTGAATGTGTACATGTTTGTACATGTGTATGTCTGTGTGTGTGCTTGTGAATGAGTGTGTGTATGTGACCGCACATGTATATGCGTTAGCGTGATAGTCGTTCTTTCTGCCTGCGGGCGGTGGCCATTTCAGAAAGCTTAGGAGATGAAGATCTATTTATTATGTCTTGATCCTGACCAGAGCCCAGACATGACAGATTGTGTTTATTTTGTCATGGGGTGTGTTCGGTGATGAAGTTTGGGTGAAATGTCAGGAATGACCGGTCATGGTTGGACAGCAGCACAGGGCCCCTCCAGAACTGCTTTGAGCCATTTGCCCCAGTGACCACAGACACAGACAACCAATCATAGTACAGCCATATGCCCCAGTGACCACAGAAACACACAACCAATCATAGCACAGCGTAATCTCACAAAATAAACCAATCATAACGCAGCTTACCAAACAGAGACAGCCAACCAGTCTTAACTCTGCCCACCTCACGGAGACGAACAACCTGCATAATGGAGCTCACCTCACATTCACAGGCGACCAGCTCATCTCCTCTGAGACAGCCAGTAGATGCAGTGCATGTAAGGAAAAGAGTCTGAAAAAGAAAATCAGTGAGTGTTTCCTTGCAGTTAGAAATGGCACCCCCCCCCCCCCACCCCCAATGCTTGCATTTTTGACCCTGTAATCAGTGTAATCATACATAATGTTTGTGCGGCCACTTTCATAATATCAGAATAAGAGTTAAAAGAGATGCAGTGTTTCCTTTTCGTTTATGCATGAAACATAAACAAACAACTACGCGCAGTCTGATGTATGGTACCAGTGGGCCTGGTTACTTTTTCTCCAATGAGAAATGAAGTCATTGTTGCCTGCGCCTGATGCATTTTCCTGTGGCAGCCTCACTTTGTGTAGTCACTCTGCTGAAGCCTGCTCCTTGTCCCAGATGTGACCTATGACTCAAGCTGTGGTCTTTTCACACGTTACAATCCAGTCCCTCAGTTTCAGGAAAATGATCCAGTTCCAACGAAGAGTTGTTTTTTTTCCCGCCAAAAATGAGTCACGATGAAGATTCTCTTTGTTTTGGCTCATTTCTGTGCAATCAGCCTCAGGATTTACAGTAACATGTTAAATATTTCCTAGATGTAATACAATAACAGTGCTATGATAGGGTACACGAAAGATGTCAAATCTCTCAGCACCCCAAAAAAACTATCTTAAAAAACATTTCTACAGTATGATCTTAGTTAAACCCTCTCTTCATGTTTGTTGTTTTAGAAATTACGTAAAACAACGAATGCTTTATGCTGTGTGATTATATGTAATATTGGTCTGCATTTTTAAGGCACAAAATTGCCAATTTAAAGCACTTAAACCGGACATTTTTTATTGTATTTATTATTTAATTTATTTGATTGTATTTATTATAATTTATTATGATTTTATAATAAAGATTATGATAAATATTGATATTTCAAAGTTATAATATCGGCTTTTAGGATCACATATTTCTGAGCTAATGAAAGTAATCTAAATCACTAACTACTGGCCCTGAACAGAGGGCAAAAATGAATTTGAATTAAAAAGCTAGCATGCCCGGCTGGGCCTACATCTGATATGACTGCTGGTACTGTTTCCACGGCAGCATTGCATCCACATCCACTAGGCGTTCTGTTACCGTGTTTCTCCAACCTGTGTATTAAGCAGCTATTTGTGTCGGCTGTTCTTTTTATTTTTATCCTGCCTTACAGTATTCAGTGTTCTTTGAGTGGGAAAAAGTGAGAAAAAAGAATAGGTGAGAGAAAAAAGATAGAAAGAAAGAAGAGAGGGAACGAGGGAGAGGGACTGCTATTAATCTTTACAGAAGATTTTACTTCTGGTGCAAAATGGCTTGGGCCCAGACAATCGCTCCTGTGACAGCTAATTATTTTATCTGAGCTCCCACCACCCCGACTCAGCCGCGTTCTCAAGCCCACCAGCTCACTGTCTCTCCCTGGCCCTCACTGTCACATGAGATTCTGTCTGCTGGGCCGACCCAGATAAATGTGTGGAATATGGGCTAGTGGCAGCTGCTGGGGAGAGTCAGGGTGAAACACAGACACACTCCCTCTCTCACACACAGTCAGACACACACACGTGCACACACACACACAAACACATGTACGCGAGCGTTCGCGCACACACAATGGGTTTTTTGGTCAATAAAGAGATGAAACAAAAGCTTTACAGTGTGTAAGGAAGGGTGTATGCAACCGCCAGTTGAGTGATTCTATGTTGTCGGAATTATGAGGACACAGGCTCAATTGTCCATGTGGCATCAGTACATTTTCAGGTGAAATGGCCTCCTAATTGTTAGCCAAGTCAGACAAACAGACAGTCAGACAGACACACACACACTGTCTGGCCTGGCCTGGAAAAGAAAAACTGGCTTGTGGCTTACCCTCCCCTGGTCTTACCACAGTCAATGCACTGCCTTGGGCCAGGGTGTAATATAACTCTGAGGAAGTATTTCTATGGTGATGTCTGACCTGCTGCTGCACCCCTGACCTGGACATTTTATTGACCGGATCTGTCAGTAAAGGTAGCATCCACACATCCAACAGTACTGTAAGCAGAGGTGCCAAAGAAAAACAGCGGTATACGAATGAAAGGAACTTTAGCACACTGGGATTATTCAGGTGTCAGGTGCTTTCTTTGATTTCTTCTTGCTCGATGCATTTAATATTTATTGTTAATTTAACTTTAATGGTTTATATGAGTCCAAGAGAGATCAAATGTACTGCACTCTATCTGAGTCGATTTAACGCTGAACCTGCTCGCCCCTGTGTTCCCACCTCAATGCTTCGTGGAAGGTCTCCTGCCTGAAAGCTTAGCTATTAAAGACACTTGCAAGAAATCCCAGTGTGGCACAATTTCTTTTATTTTGCCTCATTGGATTTAGCAGAGAGGTTATTAGTAATGACTCACTAATTTTTTTGTTGTAAAAAGTATGCCAGGGATCTTTTAAAAGAAAGGCAGGTGTAATCAGAGCGAACTAGAAAGCAGTGTTATGACTGACAAGACATATTTGCTTTGTCTAATACTAACATGGTACTTAGTAGATATTGAGTAGAAGCTCTCATCCAGAGAGTCTTACACAAATGATTTTTTTAACCTAATGTCCATAGCTTACTGAAGCAATTCAGGTTAAGCACCTTGTAGGATACAGTGGCAGTGCCTCTCCAGGCAATTGAACCTGCAACCTCTGTCTTACAAGGCCTGTTTGCTCTTTGGTCTGTTGTTTGCTGTTGAAAGGAAGCTAAAAGGGCGCAGTGGACACAGGGCTCCTCCCTTGTCCCTCCCAGAGTGAAAGGGTAGGAGGTGCTGGTGGAAAGAGAGAGCCCCTGTGGTTCTGGTCAAACCCCTCATGCCTCACGTATGGAGCAATGGTGCCCCCTCAGACGAGGGCTGTCAGTCTGCATCAGAAGATGTAGACCATCCAGATCTCTGGGGGAAGTTCACGCCATCCAGGTGTCCTGGAGGACTTAACTGTAAAAACTCAAAGTCCTTAGCTTCCCATGTCATTTGGTCATAGATTATTAAAGACCCACTATTGCGCTCAAGTCTGTGCTGTCCTGTGAAGCATGCAATGTCTGCTGCTGCTCCTTATTACTCCACAGTTTGCGAGTCGGTTCATGCAGAGATGAGTCCTCCGACTCACCTCTCTGTGAGCCCGCAGCCTAGCAGGCAGACCTGCTGGTGTTCAATCGACCCGCGGGGGGCGCTGCTGCATGATGATGCTGCTGTCATCCCAGCCGACCGGCACCCTCCCTTCCCTGGGCCAGAGCCAATATTGCGTCACCAGACCGTTGGACTCATCCGTACACTGGAGCAGTGCCTTAGTAGGATGAGCCACCCAGCAGCCCTTGCTCTGTCTTTTTTGGTCCGTTTAGGTTCGGATCAGTTCCACTGTTAGAAGACCAGGATCGTTCCCCGAGAGTTTTGTGTCCATAAAGCTGTGCGGTCTCTGCTCAGTCTCTGAAAGGGATATGAACAACCACGCACACACCATTTTACAGTGTGCTTTGTGCTGCGGTGCTGCTAATCTCTCTTCAGCAGCAAACGGCAGAAATGGCGTCTTTCTAAGCGTACAGGGAATATATAAATCAGTCCGCTCTAAAGCCCAGAGGGGAAAAAAATGACCATGTCTCAGACAAAGAGGAGGAATGGAGAGAGAGGATGGGAGGGAGAGAGAGCGACAGAGTAAGAGAGAGAGAGAGAGAGAAGGAGGGAGGCGGAGAGGTAAGGACAGAGAGGAGGGAGAGGAGGAAGGAAAGAGAGAATGAGGAAAAAGAGAGAGGGACAGAGAGAGAAAGAAGGAGAGCGAGTAGGGGAGATGCATCAGCCCTGGGTGGGTCATAGTACCCGTATTTGGCTACAGTCTGGGTAAATGACAGGAATCATTACAGCTACAATTGAAGTCTGTGAAGTCATAGAAAACATATTTGATGGCTGCATAAAATGCAGACCGATGACCCCTCCACCACTTTATAATTAATATTTCTATATACAGTTCAAACTGGTCAGTAGGCCTTCGTATTGTACATGTACCAAATCTGCTGTGTTGTCTGCTGCAGCCCCTCATTTATAGAAGGCATCTGCCTCGAAAGGAACAAACTGTGGCTTATCACATCATTCTAGTGTGTGTGTCTGGCTTCTCTCTGACTGACTGCTGTGGCACATTACCTCACCCCAAAGCTGCCCTATTCTCATCCCAATCACGTAAAGCTTTGGAGTTAGTCAGCAAACTAATAGGTGCAGAAATGCAAAGCCTCCCCCCCCCCCATCCCCCCCCGCGTCGGTTTCATCGATCTGATTGCGGTGTCATTAACTGAGTGACTGTGTGTGGGTGTGCGTCTGAGTGTGCGTGCGTGAATGCACACGTGCCTGTACTTTTGTGTGTTTGCGTGTGTGTGCCTGCATGTGCGTGCATGTGTGTGTGTGTATGTCTGCCTGTGTATATTCATGGGTGCATTTCTTTGTTTGTGCATCATCATAGTCATTTTGCTATATGCTGTATGGGCCAGCAAAGCAATCACACACACTCACACACACTCGAATACACACACACACACACACTCGTATACACACACACACTCGCATACACACACACACACTCGCATATACACACACACTCACACACACTCACACACACTCGCATACACACACACACTCACACACACTCGCATACACACACACACACACACACACACACACTCATACACACACACACTCACGGCCGCACAGCGGACACAACCCCGCAGCTTGCTCCAGGCGCCGGCTCGTCTCGGGCGTCTCCACGGCGAGAGCGTGGCGCGGGCACAGCGGGCGGCGCGTAGCCTCTCCGAATGCGTCATCACGGCCCGGGCCCCGGGGCCGCTGGGCCCGCCGCTCTCACCGGCCGCTCCATTACCGCGCGCGGCCCGCGGCTGCCATCCCTCTCCGCGGGAAGGGCGTCTCGCTCGTCTGGGCTGCGCGTCTGCAGCAGCTCCCGGCATCGCCGTCCGCCCTTTACACCCGCGCAGGGGCGGGCGGAGGGGGGGCTATATGTCACTCCACCACCGCTTCATGTGCCACTTTTGTTAGCGGGGGTGCGGCTGCTAACGCTAAACAAATGAAGCAACGCTGAAATCCCCAGGCTGCCGAGTTAGCTCTGATCCCTGTGAACTCTCTCGCTGCACTGCAAATGATAATGAGGCTGTGAATTAGGACTCGGTGCAGAATCGCTTTTGGCAAATAATTGTGCGCAGAGGACGTTTGGTGTTAAATGAACTCTGATAAAAGAACATTTGCATCTCTTGTGGACTCAAAACCTTCGAGTTGTGTGGGTGGGGCTAATGATGATCATAGCCATCATTGGAATTGTACAAGCCATCTGCAGTGATTCTTGGGGACCTCTGGAATAGCTTATGTATGCATTTTTGAAAAACGGTCGTTTCATATATTCTGGTATTTCTAAAAGTAGCTGTCGTAGTGATCTCTGGCACATTTTAAAATATAATCAGGCATGAAACTTTGATAGCATTCACATTGATGTTTTCATTCTTTATTTTCTGTTTGGCCCCTGGTCAGTGTTTAAGAACTGTTTGTTTGGGTCATTTCTTTCCAGCCAGTCTTTTTTTTTTTTTTTTTGCTTTGTTGTGTCCACTGTGTTGTGTTGTTTTGTTGTGAATCCCTGCCTGCTGACCCATTTTGAGAACAGACAGATCACCTGGGGTTGCAACAGTTCCTCCCAGTGATGTTATACACACACACATACACACACACAGGCATGCACACACGTGCGCGCACACACACACACACACACACAGGCACACACACAAATGGCCCAGAGTGAATTTCAGTGTTTGATAACTATAATCCACGCCTCGTTTCTGCACAAATAAATACCTTGGTATCTCAGTTCAGCATTTTGATTTCTATTATGCTGTTTATGCAGTGCTGTTAGACGTCCCTTTACAGTGCCATTATAAAACCATTGTTATTGCACGGTCACCACTGTAACCATGTTACTCGGTTATTAAACCTGCCTTCTTTCAATGTCAATCAGTTGCGCAAGATGCATTGGCTGCTGTTATTGTATTACCCATAAATGACTTAATGACGCTCACAGGACGGAGGGAGTTAGGCGAGAGAGTCTCTTTCCCTCCTCAGAAGGTTAAATTACTGTGAAGCTGAAAGATGCCTCTGTTTTTCTTTGACACGGCTTTAGCGGGAGGTAAATAATATCTGTGCCACAGCTGTGTGTCTGTAACTACTGCATTGGGGTTGTGTACCTCGGGCTGGCAGAAACACACACATGTGCGCACGCATACGTAGGCATGCACACACGTGCGCACACACACACTCATTACGAAGCAACGCACAAAGAGGATTGATCTGATAAATTTGCCAATAAATATTTGTGAATGGAAAATACATATTAAAATGTAGTCATGGACCCTGCAATGTTTTGACTGAAGGGGGTAAAACATATGGGATAAACTGCCTCTCCAGTATCACTTCTTTATTTTCATGGACATGACATTTTTTATAAATGGATTATAAATCTTGTTAACCTCCATGAGCAGTCTGATGCAGTATGGAAGTTCTGCCATGGCCATTCCTGGAGATTTCTTCATTTAGTTTTTGTTCATTCCCAACCAAATCCCCCACCCCTCCAAATATACATGCACACATTACGCACACACCAACACACACACACATACATATATATGCATGCACGCACACACTCAATCTCAAATGAAAGCCAGATGCACTCACTGACTTGGCTGAACATATCTCCCCCCCCCTCGTCCCTCGTTTTATACTGTACCAGTTCTCTGCTTCTCTATTCCTGTACTTGTCACGGTCATGGTCAAGTTAACTTTTCAGGTCCTGTCCTGCTGACGGCCATATACACATCACCCTGACCTTGCTCCCTCTCCCTCTCCTTCTCCTGCTCTGTTCCTGCCCCCAAGCGATTCCCCCTCTCTCCCATCCCTCCAACCCCCCCCCCCCCTTCTGCTGCTCACAAACCACAACTTTTTTTCTTTTTTTGACGTGGAAAATGCATGCAAGTTCCCTTCTCTCCCCACGTGGAGAGGCGGGGGGACGTCAGTAAGGATGCGTTGGTCGGTCCGGGGGGCTGTTTCGCGTGGCGTCAGAGGAAGCGTGTCTGTCAGGGTGGGGGGTGACGTAAGTGGCGTAGGTGGTCTGTGCCCCCTGCGCCGGGTGCGCCGAGGGTCCTGCGCTAGCACAGGGCTAATTGATATTTGTGATAACTCCGATAGCCCTGAACAGGCTTCTCGGACAAGACCTTGAGCTTGTTTCTCCATGGGACACGGACATTCTTAGAACACTCATTCACACTCTCTATTGCTCTTTCTCTGTCTCTCGCTCTCTCTCTCTCTGTCTCACACACACACAAACACATACGAGCACATGCACTCACACGCACACTACTTTCTCCAATACTTGCCTAAGGGAAGAGGAGAGGGACAAAAAAAGTCCTTGTTCTGCAAACGTGTGAAGGTGCAGGAAGGATTCAGAGCTGAAAGCAACAACAAATCATCAGCAATAGATTCTCTATCTTGCTTTTCTTTCTTTTCTTTTTTCCAGTTTCATACAGTGCCTAACCAAGACCAGCCATTTAAAACATGCAAGAGAAATAACTGACCGAACCAAAAACAAAAAACCCCAGAGACAAAACAACAAAAAGAAAAAAAATGTACGCAAGACAATATCGTTCCCCCCCCCCAAAAATACTGCTCACCGCGCTGGGTCCCAGAAACGTCCTGATGGATTACTATTAGAAAATTTCGGGGGTGAAAAAAAAGGCAGAAAAGAAATGCAAAAAGAAAAAGAGTCACACAAAAGGTGAGAGAAGTCCGCCGATCTTACCATTCCATTCATCCCACTCGTCTCTGTCGTCTCCTGCGTTCTCTCTTTTCTTTCCGTCTTTTTCCCCTCTCTCTTTCTTTCTGTTTTTGTGCACTTGCCTTTGTCTTTTCCCGCACGCGGTCTGGGTCAGTGAATGGTGGGATGTCATGGAGAGGGAGCAGAGGTCCCGACATGGGGGGCGGGGGGCGTGGCGGGGTGGAAGGCATTGTCAAAGCCACGGCTGCCCCATTGTGTCGCCCGTCCAGCCTGCGCTCGCCCTTGCGCCGCCCCGGGCCTCTCCCCTGGCGGCTCTGCCTTTCGCGTTCCACCGCCCGGAGTCCCGCAGCCCCGTCCCGCAGCCCCGTCCCGCAGCCCCGTCCCACAGCCCCGTCCCGCAGCCCCGTCCCGCAGCCCTGCCATTCCTTAAGCCCCATCCCAGGACTTTTTGAAAGACGAACAGGGCGAACGGGACGGGGAAGAGAAGGTACCCGAATTCCCGTCCCCATCCCCCCGGTCCTCGTTGAGTTTGCTTGCATTCTTCCTGCCCGCCCCCCTCCCCCCCCCCAACGCGCCCCCTCCTATCCCACTGCAGCTGCTGGAGACAGAGGAATGAAGCTGCCACCCCCCACCCCCCCGTCCTCCTCGCCTCTCCCTGCGCCTCCTCAGAGGGGGGGATTGTGCACCCTTCTGTCCGTTTCCTCGCCCTCCGTCCCCGCACCTCTCCGTCCCCGCACCTCTCCGTCCCTCACCTCCGTGGCCACGCAGAGCCGCGCCGGTGCCTCGGCTTCTCACAGACGGCAGCTAGCAGCTCCGGAACATCCGCACCTCTGCGCTCAGGAGCTGCCTGCACTCGTTTCCGAGCGACGCCGATCTTCTGCGTCGCTAGTGAAGGTCTAGTTTTGAAATGTCAGGAGCAGGAGGATGAGGGGGATAGGAAATGACTGTGACCAAAACAATAATAATAATTCAATCAAAACAATGCAGACAACTTGAGCATTGTAGAAATGTTCATGTTTTATTGCTTTTGCCACGGAAATTCAGTAACCATTATTCCTTGAGGCAGCTACTCCTTGATATAGTAAGTCGCATGTGATTGCTATTCTTTTTAGTTTGACTAAGAGTCAGGGGGTTGTTTTGTTCTTTATGGCAAAAGTTCTTTATGGCGATAGCTGTGCAACACTTATTTTCTTCCTCTGCTCATTTCCTCTTCACCACCATGGCTGTCCTACGTACCATAAATGATCACATTAAGAAATGATGTGATGCTAAAGTAAAATTGCCTTTTGGAAAAGATAAAAGCAGATCCACAGTAAATTTGTGATAAATAACATAGGATAGAAAAGGACAGTATCTGTATTTAGCTTAGCATGCATGCCCCAGCATGGATGTTTTATTGTGTCGATACAAACATCAAGACAAAAAAAAAGACCCTTCACTAGGAAAAGCTTCTGGGACATTTTTATATATACAAAACATACAATACCATCTGTAGACATTTATACATTTTTCAACTTCTTTTGTGAATTTTTTGTGACATGTTCTCTCTGCTTTAAATCATATTCATTCATGCGGCTGATGTATTTGGCAAGATTTCAAAAGACTTTCAAATTGCTTTCACTCAGAATCAACTTCTCCATTCATTTAGCTCCTAAAAAAAAAAAAAAAAAAAAAAAAAAAGTTTAAATGGGGCAGAATTGCAGTGAAATGCAAAAACACCCCTTTGTCATTTCTAATTTGCATGTTTGAAAATGCGTATGAGATGGGAGCCAAATAGGGAAATTGCCCTCATCTTGAGGGGACATTCTTAATGTGGCATCGGCCGTGACCCCATCACTAATGGCACCGCTGCAGAAGTGTATGGCAGTGGAATTTTGGCAGCGGTAGCTCATTGTAAAATAACTCTGGAACCGTCACAGAAAAAAAAAAAAAAAACATAATTGAGAATAACCATATGTGCCTGCAAGCTGTTAGGGCCTCTCTATACTAAACACGTTGTGACGTATTCGATTCTTCTGCTCTCTGAAAATCATAAAAATAGAGCTTGTCATCAATATTGTTCACTTAAAAAATAAAAATCATTATTGTGGTAATAATTGCAGTTCTTTTTTATTTTTAGCCACAATTAAAGTTTGAAAAGCAGAAATATACATCCAAAATATTTTATTGAAACTAGTACAAATCTGTGAGTGATAAAGTAATAATAAAAAATATTAAATAAGAGAAATCACTAATGGTTATACTTATACTTCAATAGTACCTTTTATGAGATGGTAACACAGAAAGTACATTTAATCGTATGTGATTTAACCTTGATAAATATGCAAGAATTGCTCATTCCTGACTCATATAAGACTAAATCAAGGCCTCCATATGCGTGCGTGGGTGCATGTGTCTGTGTGTGCACGACTGTGTGTTTTGCCTGGCTGGCCCAGAGCCACACACCAAACCTAAACAACGGTAAAGTGATCGGGGAGGCCAGCTGGTTCCTGTGTATTTGAAACAGCTTTACTTTGAGGGCGAGTCTCTCTCGAGATTTAAAACAAAAGGGCCTCCCATGTTGGTCCCCATAAGATTAAACGCACTTCCCTTGAAAAAAAAAACAAACAAAACAAACTGCCACATTTTAACTTTCTTGGGGTGGCTACAGCTCACACATCTGGACCTTTTATTTAGGTACAATGTTTGTAGTTTAACCCACACCTAAATTCCAGCACAGAGTGAGCCTTATTAAAAAAAAAAATTAAAAAAAAGTTTCTTTCTATTCAGTAGATTGGATAGTTAGTTATCCCCCCCCTCCAAGTGTGAGTATATATGATATGAAGACCACAACTTAAGTTTCACACAACTTAACACAACTCAAGTCAGGAGTCTGAGAACACTTTTTTACTTCTCTTTTTCATTTTATGAAATGACGCTGCATAGTCGTCCATATACTTACATGGAAATATTATAAAATAGGCAAATAGAAAAGCTACTGAGCTCCTTGCAGCTCAACAGGTGGGAAAAAAATCCAGAATGAGTCATTCTACCTGCAAGTTTCATGTTTATTTAAATGTGCAGGGCGAAGAGAGATTTTAAATGTGTGACAGAAAAAAATGTCTTTGAAATAGTGTTTAAGTACACCTCAGTTTGTCTCTACTGTATCCCTAATTATGTATTACCTTCTTGAGGATTTATTCTATTTAATGTGTAACCATACTACAGCACAGTTACAACCATATAATTATTGTTGAAGTTGTTTTTGCATAAAATGTCAATTGTTAACTCAACTCAGATAGAGTACAAATGACTTGAATAGAGTATGTTCAATCCACCCTTGACTCATTTAAACTCGTGTGGAGTAAATAAACACTGAACATTTTATTGTTTTATTATAAAAACACTGTAGAAACTTTTAGAAGTAAATTATCTATAAGGGGACATTTTTAGAATATGCTGTACAATGATTTATTACAGAATTCATTTTTGTCATTGCAACAACTTTTACTATTTTGTTCAGAGCAATTTGTGGATGCAGAGATGTGAAGACTAAATACAAACATTCAGTGTTAAATCAACTCTCACAGAGGGCATTTTATTTGGATTGACTCTTGGACTTGCATAAAATCTGTTAGAGTTCAATTAAAACTGAACATTACATGTATGAAGGAATTACTTTTTTACTAGAGGGAATATTACATCACCCTCAGCAATAATATTTCATTCTCTGTACCTTGATTTATCAAAACCTGTAGTGAAGTAAAATAAAATTAAGACTCTGCTGTGATGCTAGCATAAATATTTTGTGAGAGGAACTGACCTTTGCATTTACAATGTACTTCACCATATTTGGAGTAAAAGTTGGAGATGGAAGAAAAGATTGTGTACTGTGCTGGCTGTTTTAATGTGCTATCAAATAATCCAAACCTATATTTACAGCGTTGTTTATAGCTTTGGAAAGACAAATGTAATGTTTATGGGTCTTGTTTTCTCAATTAGCTTCAATACAGGTTTTTACAGGCAAACCAATAATCTTCATGAAACTGATTATCGCCATTTTAAAATGTATTTGTTGTATTCATTGTTACTGGTGATTAATCTAATGATTCTGACACACTTTCAATGATAAATTAAGTTTCATTCTGGTCCATTCATCAAGGGCTTCATGTCATAACATTTCACATGATGAGAACAAGCAGTTAAACTCTTTACTATGTTCTGGTATCAAAGAAAACCTAAAACAAATGACTCACACATTTTTACGAGTGTCGAGCAGCAACAAACTTATTCCGAAAAGAAATGGTAAAAAAGTGTGCTTAAGCTTATTGTAAAAAAAGAAAAAAAAGTCCTGTCTTAATCTTATTGAATTTCATGAAGTCTTTAAAAAAAAAGTGAAGTGCATATTAGCTGATTAATGCGCCAGTTTGATCTTTTCAGCGCGACAGTCCGAATAGCTACCTTTAGCACAGCACAGGCAGGAAGCCATAAGCCGCTGTAGCTGAATAGAGTGGTGTGAGGCGCTCTGTCTGTTCTTTCTGCACCAGGAGCCCCCTCACTGCCCCCGGCCCCCCACTCTCGTCCCTCCCTCCCTGGCTCCCTCCCTCCCTCCCTCTCTCTCTCTCCCCGCTCCGCACACACACACACACTTTACAGCGTAAACACACAGCTCGAGAGGAATTTAAGACTCTCTGACCTCACACCAAACACTGCCGCAGTTCACTGGGTTCAGGTTGGATCCCTGCCAGACTGATGCCTGCTTCCCGCTGACTCTGCCAGGAGGGGGCTGGAGCGCAGAGCACACGCCTCCTCCTCCCTTTCTCTCTCGCTCTGCCTCCCTCCCTCCTGCACACACACTCTCTCTCCTCTGTAACTCTTTCTCTCCCTCTCTTTCCCCATACCTTTCTTTCTGTCTCTCTCTTTCAATATCTCACTCATTCTCTCTGTCTCGCTTGTTCTCTTCCACTTTCTCCCTCGCCCTCTTTCTTACCCCCCCCCCCCCCCCCTCGGTCTCTCTCTTTCTCTCTTGAGGCAGGGCTTCTGTCATACTCTGGATGTAGAAGCAGACCACTTGTCAGACAGTATTTTATTAATCTATTTTTTTAACGAACCTAAGCATCGAACGACAGTACGCGTGCCCGTGAAGGTTGTGTTCCACTTTCTCAAGGGCGATTCCCATAGTGTTTCCAGGCCATGCATCCTTGTTGATGGCGCATTATGTATTCGTTGCACTTTGCTTTTTATTTTTTTATTTTTTATTTTTTTTTTGCATAGCAACACAACGAGAACAACCTTTCAGCTGGGTTCAGAATAGTGGCCAGCGGACAAAAGTGGATCTGCTAAAGTTAGATCAAAGGGGACAGTGTCTGTCAATGTGCGTAAAGTCTGCGTGAAATGAATGTTTGACCTCTTCCCCCGCTTCGTTATCTGAGCTCGGCCATTTTTAGCACGCGCAGCATCCTTCTCCTCGCAACCCACCCAACCACCCCCACCCCCTCACCCCCCCACCCCCACCCATCAGCCCTAGTCCTGGCCCCTCGTCCCCAGGCACACGAGACGATAAGGCTAGGTACGCTAATGTGTCTGATGAGTGCTGAGGTGTGGGGGAGAGAATGGGGCTCTGCGTTTCAGTATCAGTGCATATAGGTGTAGCACCGAGTTTCTCTGCTCCTCTCAAAATACCACAATGTCATTTTATCGCAGCCATTTTATCTCTGTGCGGTAATATTCAAGGCTGAGCATATATAACAACTTCAGGGCTCTTGATTACAGAACTTTTATCACACTTTCAGAAGTCCTGTTATCACTTTGTTACTTCTTATATTAGCAATTACCAGTGCTCTACAGTTCCACTAATATATGTGCTAACATGCAAAAGGCTATTAACTGAATGAATTGAACTGTAACATCTTTTTTATTGCAATTGTTGGATTAAAACGGATAATATAACAAAAAGATTTTTTTCAGGGTAATTTGTGTGACGTGCCTGAAAACAGATGGCCATGTTAGCATTTGACTAATAAATTATTTTATAATTGATTATGTTTCAAAACATGTTACATTATGCCATATATTTCTTAATTAATTATTAATTATTTCTTAAATATGTTGTTGATGTCAAATCCCACCTTTGGCACCAGTGGTGGCATGAAATTGTCTTAATTATGAATCTATACAGCATGAGGAAGTAAATAATGAGGTAGTGAATTAGTTTAGTGATAGTATGTAACTTCTGTAGTTGTGTGGAGTCGTGTGCCGTTTTTCATGCAAGTAAATCTTTCCTATTCTGTAATGTGGAACAGAACAACCATGGCTTTCCTTATCACTGGCCTGTGTAGGAATCTGTCAGAACAAAGGCTTACTGCTGCACTCCCACCCCACCAAGCTGAATAAATAGCTTGAGACAAGAGGAAGAATGTCTCATGTTCTTATCACACACACCTAAATAGTATTTCCACAGAAAAAAAAAAGTTGCAGATAAATATCCACAGATTATATCCCGTAAAAGAGAGGGGTCTCCTCATTCGTATTAATGCCCGTTGTTTCTTTACACAGTAAATTGACGGTGTGCTTTTAACTCTAGTATAAAATAAATTTGCTCCCTGAAGCATTCATAGAAAGTCAGAAATGATTTAACACCAAGAATTTCACCGTGTACCTTACCAACCCAGGAAATGGAGGCGGGCAGACAGCCGCTACATAGAGGAGCTACACTGCCCTCTGTTGGAGACTATGGGCCGATGGAACAAGTGAGCGTGTTTCAGAGAGCAAAGGTGTATACCCCCATTTTGAAATGCGGAATTACGGGGCACCTCGTATCTCATTTTGAGGGACTGTCCGCTCGTTGATTCATATTTCTGATCCGCTTTCATTCCTGTTTTTGGCTGTTCTAGTCCATGAAAATTCTGCCGGTTGATGGTATTAAAAAAATCAATTCACTATGCGACCACAAATTAAAAACATGTTCTAAATTCAATATTTCATGTTTATTAGATGTAATTCAGTCCTTAAAATGTCTCTGAAATAGATTTTTTATTTTTTTTGGTAAACATAGAGGGAGTCAGCCTTTTATATATTGACAGAGTTTTGTTCTATTTAGTCTCTTGGATATTTGCCCGTTTGTGCATTATGCCTGGAGAAATGTGAATAAGCTGAGTCGTGTTTTGTGATTTGCCTCATTATGTTATAAAAGGAATTCTCTGAATGGCATGAAACATACAAAAAATGAAAATGCATCTCCTGGATGTAAAGAATATTAAACATTATGTATACATACAGTATCTGTGAGACATATGATATATATATATATATATATATATATATATATATATAAATTTCATCTGTTTGCGTATGTATGTTTGCATTTACCATATTATAAAAAATCATTTACTTCCACAAGATTTGCACTGAATATACACCTATGTTCATATCCCCGGAAGCTCTGTCTATTCTGCATCATTAGCATTAGAGGGAATTTAGCTAATTTTGTCTGGATGTTATGGTCGCGTTGAGTCCCCTCTGGAGTGCGGCGGGCGCCTTGCAGAAGCGCGAGCGGCTGGACGGGCGCGCGGCGCAGGGCTGGGTCCAGCAGCGATGCGCGCCCGCGTTCGGAGGGCTGAGTGTATTTGCTTTCTCCATGCTACGATGCGGTTAGCAAACAAACAGTCAGAAGTCCGGGCAGCGTGGCGACGAGGCGGCTGCCAGGGACGATGGCAGGCGTGAGATTAGCAGATGGGCGCGTATATAGACGGCTGAATTATTAAGGGGGCTCGGAATGTCGGAGTGCGCGCTTCGGAGAGAGCCCGTTTCGGGAGAGCGATATCGGTGCCTGCTGCAAGCAGGCTGCTCAGGACAGCTGAGGTCACCCTTGCCCCCCCCACCCCCACTCCCCCCTCCACCCCTCCCGTGTCTCCTGAAAGCCTGCTTCGAAAAGACAGATCCGTCTTTCATAATTTGGGTTTAACTGTTCACTTGGTTTGATAGCAGGCCAGTGGTGATGGTAGTGGGAGGGGTTTGCATGCTGAATTTAAAAGGCATATCATTTTACGCCCATGCGAATGGGAGTGGGGAAAATGAAGATGGTTTTTAATCATTAAGAAAAGAAGAGGGCCGTGCTGTGCATGTTAAACAGGGGTGCAGACAACACTCCGGTTCTCCAGCAGCCCTCTCCGCACAGGGTTTACTGCCAGTGTTTGCTGCACCTCAGCATGCCTGCAAAGAAAGGCAGGCTTTCTCTACCTCTATAACCTGATGCTATTTTCTCTATTCTCAATGCTTGCTCTCTCTCTCTCTCTTTCTGTCATGCTCACTCACTCACTCTTGCGCACACACACACGCACACACACGCACACACACACATACCCACCCGTTTCACTCAGCTCTTTGCATCAGGCTCTGGGGAAATGGAGCAGAGAGGAGGATCTGTGCCTGCACAGAGTGAGGGCTGTCTGGTGTCATGGCAACCAGTGCGGATAACCTCGCCCCAGAGAGAAAGAGAGAGAGAGACAGAGAGAGAGAGAGAGAGAGAGAGAGAGAGACTAAGCGAGCGAGAGTGACAGTGACAGTGACAAAGACAGAGAGAGGGAAAAAAGGTGGGGGAAAGGGGGAAAGAGTGGTGGGGAAGGCAGGAAGATGAGGACGATATGGAGATGAAAAAAGAGAATGCCATTAAGTGAGTGAAAAAGGAGAGTGCGCAAAGGAAAGAGAGGGAGAGAGGCACTGCAGAAGGAGAGAAGGAAGAAAGGGAGAGGGGGCCTCTTGTAGGAGGGGTGCCAAATGGAAAGAGGAGCAAATGAGGACAGGAGAGAGCAAGCGATAGAATGAGAGAGAGAGAGAGAGAGAGGGGGAATGATGGATAGGGCAGTGGAGAATCAGGGGAGTGTCACAGCGAGGGACAGGAAGAGAAAGAAAGCAGAGGGAAGTGAGAGAGAGCAAAAAGGATATTCACAAGCGAGCGCAATATGATGAACGGAGAGAAGGAGAGGGATTGACAGGGGGTGGTGGTGCAGGAGGGAGGGAGGGAGGGAGGGAGGGGGCGAGTGAGTGAGTGAGTGAGTGAGAGAGAGAGAGAGAGAGAGAAATAAAGCGCAGGATGAAATGAGGCAAACAGGACGTCGGGGCATTTGAGGACAGAGGGAGGGGAAAAAAAATCTTCTCTCACACATACATCTTTCATAAACTCTCGGTGACTGCACAGCCAGCTACAGGGACAGAGCTCAGTGAGGGCAGCGATTCCTACCATCCAGACTCACTGCCTCACAGAGACCGGAGCAAGAATGCGTAAAAAGAATGAGGCGGCCAATGCCGTTCATGTTGCTAAGCCCTGCGCTGGTTGTGGAACTGAATCGCTCCCTCAGCCCCCACTGTTGCTGCGCTACTCCCAAAAACTGTAGTCACCTGCGCAGCCAGAAATGGAATATTAATACATTAAGCCTTGGTTTGATCCACAGATGTGGTGTCCTGCGACACTCGAGCAGTGCTTCCCCACCAGAATAGAATGTGTCGTGGGCCACTTGGCCACTTGAGGCTTGTCATTGCTCGTGTGCATTGGGCTCCCCGGAGCAGCCAGTCAGTCGCCAGATTCAGTCACTGAATGCAGCATCTGGTCAGATGGAGTGGCTGTGCGTCTTTAGCGCATGTCGGCAGCCCGGCCCCTCCCGGCGCCCTTAAAGGCTCGCGCCCTGGCTCACACACAGCTGCGGTATGTGTGAGCGCGACGCTGTGAGGGCGTTGTGTTTCAGCTGGACGGGTTAGCGAAGCAGGCCAACCCTTAGCTGGACACTGCCAGCTTGACAATGGCTGACATTAGCACAGCTGTAGAACAGAGAGGGTGAATCTGGCTGAAATATTAAGCTCTGAGGGGTCATCTCAGTTCACATAAAAAGCGATTGGTGCAGGGCGGAAATAGTATTAGATGAATGCTGCTCCAGTTCTCACCGCGCTGTCCCCTGCTAATCCCCTTACTGCTCTATTTCTACAGATATTAACAGCACTGTCATGACATTACAGCTTTAGTTGTTTTCGGGTGCTATCCTCTTACTGGGGCTTTTTGTAAGCTAATTGGGATGCAAAATTAAATCCTCTTCTCCCTCTCTCATAAAAAGTAAAAGTCTTTCCTCCCTTCTTTTCCCCAAAGGTCCAATAAGCATTCGAACCGACACAGTCTTGCTCAGGGATCCACAGTATCAGCAGAATAATGCAGCACTTTACGCTACTAGTGCTGCAACCTCGTTCAGCACAAAATCAAATCTTACAGTACCCTAACGTATTGAACCTATCGGACGCATATAAGCATTAATTGTTTCCATTTATTGCTTTTACAGCTGATTTAACATACAAAAAAAAAAAAAAAAAATCTGCTGTGGTACGTGTGAAAGAAACCGAATGCGAATTGCATCTGTACATCTGTACGTTTACAGCAGGTGTAATGCCGTGGGTAAACAGTTAGGTGTAGAGTGCGTGAAAATAATCAGTTCAAGCGTCGGCCCTTCCCCCCCCACGCCCCCCCCCCCCCCCCCCCCCGGCACTTAAAGAAAGAATGCTGCTGTGTGTAATGGCCGGTGCGGCGAGCTGCTGCTGAGTCACGGGGGCAGGCCTTGCTCGAGTGGCACCGAGCGGAGAAGGCTCTTCATTAGAGGGAAATAACCGCGCATAAACAGCTCTTTTAATTTGCCGCTGCAAACTAGGTAATCCGGGCAGAGCACAAGGCGGGCTGTGTGTAACAGGCACCTGGGAGGACGCCTATAATAGCTCTCCGACTCCGCAGCCATCGCTCCCAACGCAAGGTCATAATTAAGGCCACTTATTACAAAAAGGGCTTTAAAATTAGTGGAGTATTTGTTCTAATAAAAGTAACTGCTAGCTTATGTGTGCTGGGAATTTTTTTCCCTTTTTTTCCTGTTATTCTTCTCCTCCTCCTCTCCTTGCTTTCTTTTTTTTGACGTGATGCCTCGAGCGGAACGCTTTTTTCCCCCTGCAATGCACTGAACAGACTTCATATTACAGAACGTGCTTTTTTGTTGCAGTCCTTTTTTTTTTGCATGCTATGAAACTTGAAAGGAATCTGCGGAATTTATTCTTTGTGGCTTGAAAAAAGAAAAAACACACACACACACACAAACACACACAAAGAAAACAAACACAGCACAAAGATGATAATAGCAATCACACCAATGGTTTCCACTTGTCTGTATTAATGTGGTGCTCTGAACCTCTCTCATCACAGAACTGTTGAGGAAGTCTAATGCAGTATATTTATGTATCCTAATCTGAATACCCTTTTCAGAAAAATACATGGACAGTGTGTTGAAAACAGATATGTTGACCAGTGATAAATACATGCCATGCTTATTTTTACCCCACAAATGCAAACATGCATTTTCTATGCTTTTCCCATGTAAAATTCTTAGTTACATGAATTTGGTCAATGGTAATTTTGGCTTTACCAATGGAGCAATAAAATGTAGTTTTCAAAACTACAGATTTGCTATTTTGCTGAACAGCTGAATATGCATTGACACAACTTATTTATGATTGTTGCACAAACATAATGCTTGTCACCTCAGCTTAGAATTTATGTCTTTATGTAGTCATACTCAACATTAAGAAAGACGTTTTTGTGTGTTTGTCGGTGATATGATGATTTCTTAGAGGACGAATTCTACGCTCAGTTAGTGAATGTGTAATTAATGTCAGTGTTATGGCAATAAGATGATGAACCAAGAACCTTGGAATGCCCTGGCATTGATTTCTGTGTACAGTGTATCTGCTATAATGAGGCTGAGAGTATTTATGCTACACAGGAGCCTCATTACTATTTCTACACATTAGTAAAATCTGTCACACTTGTTCACAACTCTAAATCTTACCCATAATCCCCATAATTTGTGTTTTTAGTAAAAATCTGCTGTGCTTGTTCACGTCTCTCAGTCTTACCCACAATGCTCATTTTTTGTGTTTAGTAAAAGTCTTTCACACTTTCATAGTGCCACATTTTTTATGTGCTAAGTAAATTCGGACTCTCCTGAACTTAATCTTAATGCCACTTTGTGTTTTTTGCAGCCAGCGGGGGCAACCACACCCTCTTTCTTGAGCAGGAGAGCCAAATGAAAACCCAGACTACCTATTGGTAAGTATCACTCATATATGTTTTAGAATGATCATTGGTGAAACAACATAATGCCAGTAGGCAAGTGAGATATTTACCTGTATCTATGCACCATTAATTACAGCCATACCACCCATACTACTCTTCTCACATCAAATTGCTGAAGCTAAGCAGATTTGAGCTTGGGAGGGAGACCTCCTGGAATAATATTGAAAAACAAAAGGTTGATTCTGGAAGAGGTGTTAGTGGACCAATAGGGGGCACTATTCCCTCTGGACTACAAAGAAAGGAGTGATGTGATGAGGACACTGCCATCCATTGGATTTAAATTAGTCCTGACTAACTGTGGTCATTTAAGATCCCGTGGCACTTTTCAAAAAGCTCTTGGTATCCTGGCCAAATTTCCCCTAAAACTGGTATTCTAAATCTGGTCGCTAAATCACCCCTCCATCTGATTGGCTACACAATCACATGCATCCACCCACGACTCACTATGATTCCCCAGGTCATCGCCGCAAAAGAGAACCAAGTGACTTTTATATAAAATCAGTTTCCATAGAAAAAATGAATGGATGAAGGGATACAAAAAGCAGCAAATTCATAGCAGTCTGTTCCAGGTGCAGGCATCTATGCACAGCCAACAGAAAACCAGTGTGTTGTCACCCTCCACTGAAACTGATGTGCCACCTTGTGCACACCACAGGTTTTGGTGTTTGAAGGACTGTTGCGTTTAAGGTGCATTATCTATCTCGCAGCTGCTCAAATAAAGAAAGAGCACCAGAGTGAATTTGATCAGCACAGCCCAGACCTGTTAATTACTGCCGGTGGCTCGCAAAATCCGGAATGGACCAGATCATCACAGAGCTGGAGTCCTGCCTCCTTTCCTGCCGCTGTTCTTTCTCTCTGTGGTCTTCTGTCCGCAATCTGTTCATGCCTCAGGCTTACCCAACAATGAGTGCCTGAACACTCACCCCCCCCCCCACCCACCCCCACCCCCGGCATCCCCACCACCACCCCCTAAAACATGACAAAGCAGAAAGGCGAGGGTGTTGACAGGAAATTGTAAAATAACAAAGGCGAGTCTTATGACACCCACTGCAATTATATCCTGTGATTCAAGCGCTCTGAAGGCGGCGCCAAGCGGCTCGGATATAAAGAAGCGGGCACCGCTCGTGGCATAGCTGAGCCGAGCACAGACCAGTGGCGAGTTTGCTCATTCCCTATGCATGCACAAATATGTGTGTGGGCAGGGGAGTGACCGGTGTGTAATATCACAAATATGCCGCCTTTGAGCAGACTTGATCCTGCTCTGAGAAAATATGCACCTCCGGGCAGGTGACATTAATCCGAAGCTGGGCGCATTACGATAGTAGTCCCATTGTTAAGTTTGGGCAGTCACTGGGCACCGATTCAGTGAACAAACAGAAAAACAGAGCAAGATTACTGTGTAATCACACACACGCACGCACACACCCACACACACACATACACACACACACACACACACATCAGTATGTACCCAAGTCTTAACGTTCGCTGAAGATCCTAATTTTCACACGTATACTGTACATGTCTGTGTATAATTCTTTGGTAGAAATCAGCCTGTTTTCCTTTTAATGTTGAACATAGTACCTACCATCTGTATTCATGCTAGGGCTGCAGGTTTTACTTCTGGCTAAACAAGCTCCTCTAATGCAGACACTGCAGTAACATCAAGGTTGGTGGTGGGGGGGTGGTGAGCAGGGGGGGTTGTGGTGGCTGAAACTCTGACACAACTCATAAACCGGGTGTAGGTAGGATCCAGACGTGTCTGCCAGACACTGCCGGTCTGATAGCCCCAGCTCGGGCCAGCTCGGTCTGGTCTGGCCCGGCTCACATCCCTCTAAATCCAGCGCAGCCCCTGCCCAGCTCAGGCAGACGGCAAACATGCCCACCCCTCCGGTCTGGGGGCCCTGCCCGACCCCCCCGCCTCCCCCTTCTCCCCTTGACAGAGTATTGATTAAGTGGCACAGCGCTGCCTCACCTTCCATTAGCTGGGGCAGTGCCAGCCAATGGCAGCACTGTAGCCTGGGAGTGTTAAAGTGGTTCGAGACCAGCGCTCAGCCAATGAGAGCGGTCGGCAGCGTTTTGGCAAGAGGGAAAAGGAGAAAGGAACGCAGAGCCGAGTGAAAAGGGAGGGAGAGGGAGAAAGACAGAAGTGAGGAACCTGCAGGGGTACAGGATCCTCAGAAGTGGTGACACAAATGGAGTGTCTGCTCCTTTTTCTCCAGCTGAGGAAGGTTGAACAGCAAATAACTGACATCGACAGTGAAACGTATACTGCACTTTCGCAACCTAAATCTTACATATTTAACAGCTCCTTAAGTTAGACATAGTTTTACTCCTGGTGAGATATCGTACTCTTAAAATTCAAAGTGCTAATTGCATAGCAGTTTTTCTGTGATTATTCTGAGTCCTGGCTTATGGGAAAGCAAGCCTTACATCTGGAACAGTATGCTTGCAATCGCATGTAAATGACCTCAGTTCTATCTTCACACTATGGTTTTACAAGTAGCAAGTGGTTTTTAAGCATAACTGACATAACTTGCACTAACGCAAAAAAGAAAACTTAATTGTATACTAAGCATTTTAGCTTTTAATATTTGGTACATTAAAAAAAAATAATTCAGCCTCAATAGACAGAACACAGCACCAAATTAGCAGCTAAATGAAGGAACATTGGTATAATATAAAATGAGCAGCTCACAACCTGAGGATAAAGTTCATATTTTCATATTTGTACGACTGTAGTAATATAACTTAGAGATAAACTGTGTTATTATCCAGCTTCTCTTTAATTTTCCTGTTTTTACTATGAAATAAATCAACACATTGCTGTTTATCTGTAATATAATAGTGTCGTTAAAAAGTACCTAAAAATGTGTTTTGTGTTTACTCAGGTTCCCTTTGACTAATATGACATTTTGTCTAAAGATCGGAAACCATTCAGCCTAACAAATATGCAATAGAGGAAATCAGGCCAAATACATTTTTCATGGCACTGTACATATCTTATTGAATCTTTTTGGAGCAGTAGCAATTTTACTCTGACCACATTCCTTTGTGTGTTAAAAACATTGATTCTCATGAGCATTGACATTTTGCCCCTCTGTTGGAAAGCTGGCACAACTCTGAAAGAGCAACGGCTCTGGGAGCTTTAAAGTGTGACTAACCAATTATAAATATATGATTGAGGACTAGTAACCAAGAAAGGTTATGTTACAGTATGTTCTGTGAAGCAATCCCAGGACCATAATAAAATCAAGTCCAAGATTGTTAAGGCCAAAAATACTGTTCTAAATAACAGTTAAGACAATCAGCTTCAGACGTATAATAATTATGTCATACATAATTTAACTAGCTATTAATTACCTGTTAACTAACCACTTATAACATGCATATCAGTAAAGAATTATAAAAAAAGGACTTAATGAGCTTTGTGCTCTGGTGAGATTGGTTGGGGAACTGGTCAAAAATCTTTATGGCTGTCAACAACTGATATATCTGTCAAAATACCATTAAACCTACTTTCTTTCGTGTGGCACTGTCTGCATGCACCATTGTGTTATTTTTCAGTGTAGTGTTATTCCTCATTTATAATGAATAACATCATTTGTTGACCCTGATAGAAAAAAGGGGTGAAAAGTGAACAAGCACCGCTTTTAGCTAACGGCAGCTATTTCTAACAGCACCTACCAAAAATAAGAAACTGCTTGACCTTGTGATATTTATGTTTTGAGAGAAAAAATGTGTAAAAACCAGTTACCTTCTGCAACTCGCACTGGTGCAATCAAGTAAAAAGTTTACTGCCACTGCAAAGTAAAAAGGTCAGAAAATGTGACCCATTGACCAAATGAAGCTGGGAAAGATAGTAAATATTTGACTGGCTGAACAACTTTAATTCCATGGTTTGGAAAAACAATGCGTACAATGCTTCTGTAACAGGGACTTAAATGATTATTTTTTATTAGCATCAAAAAAACGATAAAAAGCCCTAGCATCACATAACAGCAAGTGTTAAATTAAACTGAATTTTTTTGCTTCTGAACTAAATTTAATAGGAGCTAAATTGAACTGAATAAAAGCTGAACTGAATCAGAGCTGAATCAGATCAAATCATATGAAATTATTGCATTTGTAAGTGTATGTTTCCTGCATTGCATCACAAACCATGTACCAAGATGCACATTGAATCTTCTGAGAAGGAATGATTCATGCCCTTTGAAATTGGTCACCCTGTGGTAACTACTCCTGAATTGACATGAATAATAAACCACAATATGTTGGTTGCCTAACAAGCAGCTGCAAAACATCCTGTATTGATCTTTTGGTGTTGAAGGACTGAAACACAGGTTAATAGAAGAAGTCAGGAAATGCTATGACCCAAGTTTTCCAATCTGGTCCTGAAACCAGGATACATGGAAACAACGAGCTACACTACACGTTTTCCTCCGCTGATTTATGAAACTAGTTCTCTGGATGCCACTGAGAAAATCTAATTACCAGCACACAAATAATGCCAAAGGCCTGGATTCACTCAAAATGTGTCCTGAACTGTTGCCTTTCTTCACAGGCTTGTTTAGGCAAGTTCAGCGAGTACAGCCATCACCAAAATTGCTTTGCCGTACTGTGGATTTCTCCTCAACATAAAAAAAGATAGCGGAGGGACAGATCAGACTGTACAGTGTTTCAAAGTTGTGCTTAGTATGCTGATCAAGGTTAAAGAGTAAAGATGCAGCCACAATAAAGCACTAGTGCAAGTTTACTGTGTTAAACAAGACCTAAAGTACAAATTCTAAATACATACTGTACACGCTACATCCACAACAAGCCCTAAGAATGGAGAAAAGCAAAACCATAAACAATATAACCTAAAACCATAAAAATTCCATAACCTAAATTTGTGCGAAGGAAGGCGGTGTTATGTGGTGGGGATGGGAGGGGAACCAAGAGGCAGTCTGAAGAGATGAGTCTTCAGTCTGCGTCAGAAGATGGCAAATAATTCTGCTGTCCTGACCACTTTGGAAAGTTTATTCCACCACAGTGGGGCCAGTACAGACAGGCATCGTGACTTGGAGAACAAACCAAGCGGGGGGGGGGGGGGGGGGGGGGGGGGGGGGGGGGGGGGGGGGGGGGGGGGGCAGTCATCTCTCGTGTGGTACGGAGAGATCTAGCTGGGGGAGGGGATCTGAAGAATAAATTCTGCTAAATCCTGTTGGTTGGGATGACATCAGTCAATATTTAAACTATTTTGCGGCAGTCGGTTTCCAAAATGCCTTTGATGTCAGGTTGTTAGGCAAATATGCACGACACTTCATGTTGAAATTTTATATTTAAAACATCTTGTTAAGAGGGAGAATAAATCCTTGTCCTGTCCACTGGCCAGCTGGGTCCGTTATCTCCTGTCCGCTCGTACTCCTTCTCCTTCCTGTTCCAGGCCTGGAGGGGTGAAAGATAAAGCTACAGAAACAACCTGGGCACACGGGGGCCCATTAACGGGAGATGGAAAATGATGAAAGGGGGGAAAGATGGGAGAAAAAATGAGCGTTGCCTAGAACTGTGGAAAATAATCCAGTTATTGCAGTGGAAAAGATGTAGCAACATGCGTTGTGTTAATGCAACGAGTGTTCAATGATAAACATACAGTGGGTACATCCGTGTTAGCTTTCATGTTTTCTGTACAATTGAGGTAGATTTTGTAAATGGGTATCTCTCTTGTTTGCTTACGCCTATGTGTGCACAGGAGTATATGGAATGTGCTGTTTTCCCGTGCTCTCTGTCATGGTCCAGTGCCCTTCCGCCAGGCTCTGAAGGAGAGAGAGTCGGACGTCAGAGTGATCGTAAATCGTTCATATAATTTCCTATGGTATTCATCTAACCAAGTACACGCATATCGTAAAATTATTTATGGGAGCAAAAATTATTTATGTGACCAATAATGAATGATTAATGAAATGTAATGTATCATACATGCTCACCATGGGACGGTTAGTACAAACACCTTTGAGTGGTTGATACTGTAGATATCAGAAAACACTATTATCAGTTAGTATCAGTATACAGGGGGAGATACAAGTCGGCATTTAGTTATAAGGAAAATCTTTTTGATTGGCTCTAACAAGTTCATGAAACCTCACTCTCCCATTACTTGGTCAGGGAGGTTAGACTAGAGGAACTAGCTGATTTTAGGCAGACATTTTGAGCAAGATGTGTATTCCCATTTTTATCATTGGAAAGTGTGACTCATTTCTGCGTAACGTTCACTTTTTTCTGCGAATCACAAGTTGTTTTCTGTAGTGACATGGGAGTTCCAGGACTTATCAACAAATGAAAACAGCAAATCTTCTGAATATCATTGTTCAATTTCAGTAAGAAGTCTGTATATAGCCCATTATGTGTACATTTCTAAATATGGTGTTCAGATACAGCCCTACTTGATATAGACTGAAAACGTCTTTGAAGAACACAACATACACTGAGTTCAGCAATCATTGAAACTGATTGGATGATTAGGCCTGGCTCACACCTGGCTTTCCAATTGATCCAAAAAGTGTTGGATGGGGTCGAGGTCAGGGCTCTGCACAGGCCAGTCAAGTTCTTCCACACCATTCTTGAAAAAACCACTTTAATATGGACCTTGCTGTGTGCCCAGGGGCATTGTCATGCTGAAACAGGAAAGAGCCTTCCCTAAAATGTTGGAGAAGCACAGAATCGCCTCGAATGTGATTGTATGCTGTAACATTAAGATTTGTCTTCACTGGAACTAAGAGACCTGACCCAAACCATGAAAAACATCCCTAGACCAAGGAGTGTCTAGATACTTTAGGTCATACAATGTTTCATATGTTGTCAAAATGTTGTCTACCGCTCAGATGAACAAAATACCAAAGGCTTATAGGGACATTTATTTCTGCAGCACATCCAGACTCTCTGTTTTGGTGATTCAGTGGTACAGTATATTAACAGAACATTGCTATGCTGGAACCGCCTCATCCAAGCAAGGAACAGGAAGTGAGTGACACAGGAAGTTGAAATTAAATGTTTTTGCAAAAGGGGCATTATAATGGGTAGGCCTGATTCTCACTCTCACTGGGGGAGGTAGGGATTGTGTTCTCAGCCTGGCCTCCGGCAGCCTGATAGTGAAAATGTCCCCTGTGGAGGGTTCGTCAGCAGTTCATCTCACAATGCATCTCATCCTCCGTCTGCTTCTCCTTCAGGGTGCATTAGTCTGTAGAAGAGAGAAAGAGAAAAAGGCACATACTGCATCCGCCACCGTGGAGCAGGATCCACACAGTGAAATTTTCAGCATTAAATCAACTGCCACAGTATGTTACCCTTTCGGTGCAAAACGTAATCCACATCGGGCTCATAAACTGCGAACTCTGTCAGGGCTGAATTAACACTGAACATTTTGCTGTGCAGACGGACTTGTCTTGGTTCATGTTCTGGATGGATTTTCATTATGCTTTCGTCTTGCTGACGAGACCTATGTCAGCTCTGTCCTGCATAAGCAAACCAAGAGAGAGCTTGTAAGCCATGCATAAATACATTTTGGCAGTTTGAATTTGAAATATGGAATCTGATGTTTTTGGTGTGGGTGGAGGAGTGTAATCTGAGGGCTGCACTGCAGATTGTTTGCTTTGGGGGCAGACGGCAGGCTTAAAGGCTAATTTACACCGGACGTGTAAGCAGCACAAAAGCTGAGAGTGAACAGCAAGATGCTTTCAAAAGGCTTCCATGTTCATTACACAGTTTACTCTGGGTGCAAAGCGAAGCACTGAGCATTTTTATGAAGAAAATATAGCTTAAAATTCTTTTTTAAATGGGAATGTGTATATTTTACACAATTTTCTGAAATCTCTCAATGAAGATTAATATGATAAATCTATACCATTTGGTACATTTTCCCCCTGAATGATTTGAAGTACAAGGCAGACCTGACTAGCCGCAATGCACAGTTGGACTAATAAATCCTAGGCAAAAACAGAATAAAAGGGCACCTTGTATCAGCAGTCAGCTGGGATTTCCTACCTGTTACGGCCAGGTTATTTGCTGCAATATTGTGGCCAGTGTCAGTTCTGCTGCAGTGTCGCAAAGTGTAAATTTCAAGTGCCCAGACAGCATGATACTTCCTGCTTACAGTTTAAATTTGCCTGTAAATGCAATGCTGTGTGCTGTAGCTGCAGGTGGTGCAATGCACTGAAAAATATTTTAACTTAAAAATACTTCAAATGATCACATTTCAAATTATTAATTTGCTCAACTAAGTTACAATTAATTTGAAAAAAAAAATAGGTTAATTGAACGATTTACTTCAGTTAATTGAAGTTCTTTTAAACTCGAAGATGATTTTTTAACATTTTCATCATGGATAAAACATTACTGTGTGCTGAGTAATCAAGCACTGGCTCTAGTTCATACTAGCCTGGTTCTAAATCAAGAGGAAAAATATGGTAGAATGGTCCTTCATAAAAGATGTATTGTTTCTTCAAAAGCACTACATAACCCCTTCATAAGCACTGCAGAGGCATTCATATATATTTATTGTAGTACAGCATAATGTAATATTGTGTGTGCTACTTGGAATGTCATTTGCTGCATCAGAGGTGCCATAACATGCAATATTCCTGTTTTCATTTATTGACATAAGTATTAATGAATGCTTATATAGAGCTTATGAAGGTGCATTGTACTGCCTATAAATATGTTATATAGGCCTTACAAACATAGGCGTAGATTTAGGGGGGGACGCAGGGGATACGTCCCCCTCAATATTTAGAACATGTGCATTTGTTGTTGTCCCCCCCCCCCCCCCCCCCCCCCCCCCAATAAAAACATGAAAGAAGCATTTCCACCATAAATAGATGCAGAAAAGGCACAAATTGGTGCATTAAAAAAAATTCAATTGGTGCAGGAAATGAAGTGTTTGACGCTCAAAATTTCCTAGGGGAGGATCCCCCAGACCCCCCACTTAATGTGTGCCCCCCAATGTTCAAACAAAACCTACACCACTGCTTACAAGTGACTATTCATAGAATGTGTTTCAGATGATAATAAACGAGTGAGAGGAGGCCAAAAGTTCTGAATTCTCTGCTTGAAAGACTGCAATTACTAGTTAGGCACGAAAACACAAAGCTACAAGATACTGCCACATTAATGTACTACAGGTGGGGAAGAACATCGATACAGAATTTGTGTGACAAAAGGGTTTTAAAAAAATCTTCTTACAGTATTTTAGAAACCTGGCTGTTCATGCAGCATTTCACACAATCTCCTCTGATTTCATTGCGTGTACTCTAGTTAGCGGTTATTAATAGTTCTCATTAATACACCAGACCACTCTGTGTTTACTGTTGGTGTTTCTTTTAGTCTGGTATGTTGGAGGATTGATTTCAGATGAGGAGCCTAGGAGGCTGTCGTTTCAGCATGCTTTCTAGCAGAGCAACGTGACTGCCACACAGCTTTGAAAGAGACATGTGTCTGTATCTGGCTGACTGTCTTTTGTGAGCTAGCAGGAAGTTTTCATATCCACAGGCATAGCTTCATTGTGCCAGCTTGCGAATATGGTGCAGAATTTGTACCATTCCACATTTGCATGCAAACACACACACGCACACACACACACATTTTAATACTGTTGCTACACTGCCCCTCTACAGTGACACAATTTTTTGTTGCTTTGGCTCTGTACTCAATCACATTGGATTTGAAATGACTCGATACTATGAGGTTAAAGTGCAGACTGCATAGGAAATGCAGCCCTCTTTATATACACTCCCCCGTTTTAGGAGAGTCAATGTAATTGGACAAATTAACAATCTGAAATAAAGTAATCATACTCTGTACTTGGTTGCAAATCTTTTACATTCAAAGACTGCCTGAAGTCTGCAACCCATAGATATCACCAGACGCTGGGTATCTTCCCTGATGATGCTATGACAGGCCTGTACAGCAGCTATCTCCAGTTCCTATTTGTTTCAGGAGAACTTTCACTTTCAGTCTTGTCTACAGCAAGTGAAACACATGTTCACTTGGATTCTGGAAGAAGCCAGTAAAGAAAATTCTACTTTTTGGCTCTGCAAAACTCCTCGTTTGCTTTACTAGTATGTTTGGGGTCATTGTCCTGCAGAAAGGTGGAGCGCCATCCAATAAACTTTGAGGCATTTGGTTGGATCTGACCGGATACAACTTCAGAATTCATCCTATCGTCCGTCAGTATCATCACAGAAGACAATTGAACCAGTTCCAGTGGCAGCCATGCATGCCCAAGTCATAACACTACCTCCACCATGTTTCACAGAGCAGGAGGGGGTGGGAAGTGCTTTTGATAATGAGCAGTTCCTTTCTTTCTCCACATTTTTATTTGGTACAGGTTAATACTCATTGCACCTGTCCATAAGACTTCCAGAATTCTGCAGGTTTTTTAGGTACTTCTTAGCAGACACTAACCTAGCCGTTCTGTTCTTGAGGCTTACCAGTGGTTTGTATCTTGTGGTGAACCCTCTGTAGTTATGCAGGCTTAGTCTTCTCTTTATAGTAGTCTTTCACACATCTATGCCTACTTCCTGGAGAGTGGTCTTGACCTGTTAGACAGTTGGAAGGGGGGTTTTCCTACACTATTGAAAGTATTCTTCTGTCCACTGCAGGGGTCTTCCATGGTTTACTCGGTTGTTATCTACTGCTGAGCTCACCAGTGTACTTGCTTCCTGATAAAGTATCAAACAGCTGATTTTGACACACCCAAAGTTTTGGTTGTGTCTCTGATCAATTTATTCTGATTGGTCATGCTTCTGCATTATTTCTCCCTCATTCTGCGAGACAACAGTAACTCACTCCAAATGCAAATGCCACACCTAAAATAAACTCTAGACCTTTTGTTAGCTTTTGTGTGCATATACTAATGATGCAATGACATTCAACTGGCCAAGAAACAACTGAGCAGCCAACTGTCCAATTACTTTTGTTCCCCTAAAATAGGGTGACTATGTATAAAAAGGGCTGCAATCCCTACACAGATCACCCAATATGGAGGTAAATACTGTAAAATTGAAGCTTGGCCTCATATTTATTTTTTTATTTGAAATTCAATGTGCTGGAATACAGAGCCAAAACAACAAAAATTGTGTCTCTGCCAAATACTTACACACTGCACTGTATATTGGAATAAAATATATTGTAAACCCTTCACAATACGCACAACATGATTTTGGCTGGTAAGATATGCTCCTGTATCAACTTCACTATTGTTGTTCCTAGACCAACATTCCTATTAACCAATCATTGCCCTCTGATGTCATCAGTGTGTGCCAAACAACCTTCCCCGGAGCCATTTCAAAATTCTCAGAAAGTCTGTGCTTTTCAGAGAGATAGGTTATTGAGTTCCTATTTCAGTTCAAAACACTGAACAAAGTCTTTGATTTAAAACAGTGGGGGAAAAATAAAACTGGGTCCACTTGTGAAAATGTAGTAGAGATGTAAGATGGGGGCTCTTGGAGCTGGGAGAACAAAGCAATAGTAAAGGAAACCAAATGGTATTCTAGGCACTCCAAAATTAAAAAACAGAAGGAAAAGAATGGATTAAAAAGCCTTCATTGTAATTGCTATTAAAATGGCTGGACATAAGAAAAGCCTACATGTTTTGAGAACAGCTGGTCATCATCAGGGCTTAATAGAAGGAATTTCAGGTGTGGTCTCAAGGTGACCAACAGGAGGCAAATTCATCACATGAATATAACAAGAATCTGCATATATATATATATATATATATATATATATATATACGGGCAAAATCCTTGATTTACTGAAAATATTTTTGCTGCCCCTGTTTCAGTCATTCATTTAAATGAGCACTCTGTAGTTTATATTAGTAGCTAAATATTAGTAGCTTGCTAGTTCGGCTAGCAAGTACACTTGCTAAAAGTTAGGCTAGTGTCTGGTTAGCTTAACATTAATACCGATAGGTTTACCTGTGATGGTCACAATTTTCTCTCAAACCGTTGAAAAAACGGTAATTCTATGTCATATTTTATATGCCATTATCCTGGATATATTTGCTAATGTTGACCCAGGACCATGATCACCATGTTGAGCCTAGATAGATTTGCTAATGTTGAGCCTGGGTAATCATTACCAAGTTCATCCATTTTCCGGTTTCGCTATTTACTTTTAATGGATATCAATTGTTAACGGCGAGTCCACACATAAGTCTCGTTTCCGTTAATACCCAAGTTTGTGTAGCTAGAGGAAGAAATAATAAGCCTGAATAAAAGAATATTTAATGCTCCAGTGGCAATGAGAACGATAGCCCTCGACTGCGCGGAAGGTGGAGCCAGGGCCCGGTCAGCCTGCCCTGGAGTGAGGAGCCGAGAGGTGGCCAGATGGAGGTTGCAGCCTCCTCTGGAACAATGGGGGCCTTTGTGCTGCTGCTATTCTGGCACCGGGGCGCATCGTGAGCTGCAAGATGTCTTCCACAGATGAAACTGCTTATTGTTTTCCGCCCAATGAGAGAGCGCTTCAGTTCTCTCCCCTCTCTCCTCCCGGACTGCACTCGTACACACTGGCAAATGTACACACGTACGTGCAACTGCACTCGGTCACACAACTGCACGGTCACACTCATCAAGACATGCACATACACTGTCATGCACATGCACTCACAATGTCATGCACATGCACATGCTCAAACTCATACTTATATACAGCACACATATACTCTCAAAATCATTCACATACTGATAATTATATACAGCACACACATGCTCACTCTTGGCTATAAATAGCTGTACGCAATGAGCATTGTACCTTCTCGAACCTGTGTTTTGTAGTTGTTCCAATGACCATTATATGCCCTTTTGTACGTTGCTTTGGATAAAAGTGGCTGCTAAATAAATGTAATGTAATGTAAAATGTAATGCTCACCCACACTCACACACACACACACACACACAAAATTCATTGTATATGTATACATTTACCGTAGCTGACATATAAGACAACCATGTCTGCGCTTTGTCTTGCTGTTGGCACATTTTGTGTGAAGGAACACATGCCCACTGTAGAGTCAAGAGTGACACTTCTACAGTCAGCCTGCTGGTTTCAAGGCTATAATTCATATGGATAAACAATGTCAAATTTAAACAACAACAACAAAAAAACTTGTCAGATTGATAGAAATGTTTAAGCTTGCATTGATTCGCCAGTTGAATACAGTTGCCTGTTGTCTCTCTCATCTCAATTTTTTTACATTCTAGAAAGTTCATCTGTTAGTTTGTCAGTCACAGAATGTTTGTGTGCACAAATGTGTGTGATAGATCACATTACACATCAAAGTTTTGCATAAAAGGTGTCACATGGGTACTGTATGAGGTCATCGGACAGGTGTATCACTTGCATGGGTGTGCCACTTTTACCTAGGTTTTTGGTGTTGTGTGTATGTGTGTGTGTGTGTATGTGCACATGTGTATGAATGTGTGCATATAGATCAACTGAACGTAATTCATGTATATAGATACATGTGTGTTTTGTGTATGTGTGCATGTGTGTTTGTGTGGGACTCTGTCCTGGCTTACCATCAAATGGTTAGCATCATAGGCAACACTTGCCTCCAGAAGTGTCTGCACAGCTCCCCTGTCTGTGTGAGGCAGACAAAGACAGCACTTAAGGAAGCCATCATAAACCCTCCGAGACCAAGTGGAGAAACCAGCAGCTAAAAATAGATAAAAACCTGCACTAGTTAATGCGTGTCGCCCGAGACATCTGTATTTGCATATCCTTTGAAGTGTTTCTCCCCTTTTTCTCCGTCTTGATTCCCTTTCTTGTCTGCTGAGGGCTCGTCTTTGGGTTTGGAAGTGCGCAACATTCCGGGGGCTCAGCGTGCGTTTATTTATTTATTTTGTTTGGCGGGTGGAGGGGCGGCAGTTGGAGAGCTGCAGTTGAAAGTAGTCTGAAGTCAGGAGGGGGTATTAAATCTCCCAGCTTTTTGAAAGACGTGATGGTTTTTTTTTTTTTTGTCTGCATTTTTCTTTTCATTTTTCTTTTCAACTAAGAGGATCGTGTTAACGGTCCGTCTGGTTTACTGGGAGCAGTGAGTGTGTGTGTGTGCGTGTGTGTGTGGGTTTGGATGTCCTCTGTAGGACTGCCATCTGGCCTTTGATAACACTTCCCCGGTGTACTGTGAGAAAGCTGGCCGACTCAGAAAGTCTTCTACCGCAAGCCAGCCGCTCTTCTGTGCCATTCGCTGGCCACGCCCTCCCAGCCCCTGTCAGGTGGACTGCTCAGTCCTGGTGCCACACCCAGTGTGGTTTTGAATGTCCTGTTAGTTCAGGATTGAGAGCACACACGGGTGTGAGCAGGTGGGCTTGTGCCTTGGCTACCCTGCCCTTGTATCTTTGAGGTGTCCCACAGTTAAGTGGGCTTGTCCACAGACTCCCTAAGGGCTGCCTTTGGCACTCTGAGGCCCCGCACTATGGGCATTGCTCAACCTATAGTTGCCCACCTTTGGCACAAAAAGGCTCAAAACAGATTCTGGCTCAATGAAAAGTTGACTAAGTTGAAACTCAAAATTAGGGGTCAGGTTAGGGGCATATCCAGCATAAGGGCAAGCATCACCACCAACTTTAATCCTGGAGAGCTGCAGGGCATTCTGGATTTTGTTGTGAACCAGCACTTAATTAATTTATTAAAGAAATTGGTTACCCACATACCTCACCTGGCTTCTTGGATCTGGACAAGTAGTTGAGTTTAAGGTGAAAACAAGCCTGCAGACCCTGTGGTTCTTCATGACCTGGGTTGGGGGACCCTGTCCTGTGGCTTTGTTATCCATCATGGCCATTATTGCATGGCTGCACAGTTAGGGCACCATTGGTGAGAATGCTTTCAGTATGGTTCAGTGTTCAGTAGGAGTGAAACAGCAATATAGTGTGTATACAGCTGTTCAGAAAAGAAATGAGTGTAATAAAAACCAGTATAGACACCAGTATACATGTACATTTGAGGCACATCTGTCAATCGAGAAAGTTGGTGTGTCAATACGATGTTCCTATCTTTATACTTACTTTATCTGTAAAGAGAATGTACTCAGTCATTTATGCTTTTCCATTGCTCCTAGATCCATCTGCAGATACACTCCTGACTTAAGCAGATAGATCTAGGATCTAGATCTAGATCTTCTTCCCTTTGTTCCGACCACACCGGGCAGCTGAATTTCAACATTTGGTGGGATGTAGTGAGCTTGGCAGACAGAGCTGTTTGTTCAGGTTCACTTTGTGGGAATTAGGCAGGGCATTCTTCTCATGTTTCCTCCCAGAAACCTTTGGTTAATTTTCAGTTTTTGTTGCAAGGGACCGTGGAAATGCGGTGCAGTTTGCGATCAAAAAATTATCTTTGAGGCATCTTACTGAGAGTTCTGCACTCCTACACTGAACATGAAAGGGGTCTCTTCTACAGAATTCCACATCAATTAAACATCTTCCTGAAATTCCTGTTTTTTTATCTGAAAATTACAATAAAACACAGATATTTCATGCCCTGGAGCCAGCCAAGCTTAGTGAAAGCCAAAATGCCGACCAAGGCTGTGTGCTTTGCAGGGCAAGCTATATTACAGTGAAGATCTGCAAGGAGACCCTCGGACATTTTTTTTTTCCATTAATTTTATTTCTGCCAGTTATTTAGCTCTGCATTTTCAATGAGAACAGAAGATAATGATGATGCTGAATGTCAAAGAAATTGACAACCATCATAACACACTGCTCCCAATGCTGCATTGCGTAATTAGATCAAATAATAATCATTTTTTTAAAGTTATTGAACAGTGAATTAAGTGTGGTTCTTTAGGCAGTTTGTTTCGTTTTGAGATGCCAGCTTAAGCAAACCATCTCATTTTGATAGCCCAGTGGTGCTGGAATACATATTTAATACCCAGTGACAGATTTATTCAAATAAACAATTGTCGAATAGCTCCCTCTGCTTAAACAGATGTAGTTGTGAATGCAGTACTTATTGCAATAGAATACCAGGGTGCAATGTAAATTTCACAACTTGTAATTTTCAAAATTGGCACTGTTACCGAACTTATGCCTGTTGTCCTTGAGGCTTAACAATGTTCTGTTTTATTCCATCAAAGTCTGTTGAATGTATAATTTGCACAAATAGGCTGAACAAGTCCTTTCCGCGTTCTTCAAAAGGTGGAGAATCCTCATATCATTTTACATTGCTGCCTTAGCAATATTTGTTTACATTTAACATGAATGCATCTTTACTTTTAACACTACTTTATGTTTAATTATATCCAATGATAACATAACACAACATAATGGTGAGAACAGGCCATTCAGCCCAACAGTGATAGCTTCACTCTCTGCAATATATTGTCAATACATTTACTTTTTGGAAAATATAATGACATGTCTTTTTAAAAATTGTAAACGTGCCCATATATCATGGTGTTGTAGTATTGTGTTAATATATTTCATGTTGTTATATTGCGGTATATTTTAATTCCGTAAGGATCTGTACCATTCCTTGCTCAGTTATCTTTTTAATTTTAAATCAGTTGCATAGTGCATATTCAGTGATAAATCTAATCTGATAGCGTACATTTTATTGCTCTTCGGCTGATAAAGTGTGCTTAGTTATAAGTTTCGGCTTTGTTTAGTCTGTTACATCAGATTTAAATGCAATGTGGATTTATTGCATGTTTTTTCCACACAAATGTACTGTAGCTTTATTTAAATTTTTTTATAAAATATTTTTTTGCACAAAACCTTTCACCTTTGCACAGAACCACAAGTCCTGCAAAAACATCTGGAGTTAATTTTCTGCATGCTTTATTATTCTTTAATGCGGTTTGGATTGGCCAGTGCATATTTAGGATTTTTAATGATTAGTTGTGGTTACTGTTTGGAATGTGCAACATATTCGGTCTATTGTGTGTATTTTCTTCTTATTTAAATAATATAATAAATAATGCTGTTTTAGAATTATTTCATTCCTATTTTATCCTTTGAACTCATGCAGACCATGAGTTCTGTAGATACATTTAAATGAGGGAGAATTTAATATTTATGCAATACAACATTTATTATACTAACATAAAGCAATGCATATTAAAAAAAAAAAATCAATAAATATTAATATCAACAAATTACAATCTCAAAAACATAAATTGAATTATTTTTTTAATATTTTATTGTTTTTATTTGTGTGGGAACATTTTTCATAAGGAGTTGTCCTTGCTGAGCAGGAAATATTCCAAGACACAGAAACTGTTTGACAGTGGTCATATTCATAAGCACGCTCAATTTTGTTCTTAATTTGCCAAGAAAGAAGTGGTTGTAACATATAAACCATAACTTTACATAAACCTTTAATTAAGTATGTTGACTGATTGATATGTACTGTACAAAATACTCTGGCCAATTGAAAATGTGTCACAAAGTATATATGGGCAAGAAAATATCTCTGCCACAGGGAATATTTCTGCCTTTAATGCAGCACTGGGGTGCAGTGGAGCATGACTTAAATACACGTGGTAAGTTGCCGCTAAGTTTCTTCTGAAGCAATTCACCCCAAAAGAAATTGCGTATGGCAGAATTTAATTTACTCCTGTGGTATAATGGGACAGCTGATAGGACTATTTGTAAACGACCTACATTTTATTTATTCTTTAGCTATGTTAGTTTCGAGCATTAAGATGCTGTAAGGTGCATCAGGGTTCATCAACTGCCTGTTCCTTTTTGATTAATCCTGACATTTCCGAAACAACATCAGAATACGACGCTACATAAGAAGATGCGTTCTTAAAATATGCACTGGTGTTTTTTATCATTCTATCACGGGTGGGAGGTATTGTGAAATTGTGCCGTTGCTGACATGGGCACAATTTTTGATGCCTATGAATAATCTTTATCTAATTCTCGTTTTTTCTAAGATCAAAGATACATCTATGGTGGGCCACATTTGGCCCCCATGCCACCAGTTGAATGTATGTAATCCGCGGATGACATTTTAAAGAATATTGGGCTTTTGTATGCACTGAACTGACTGGTCCTGCTTACTGTAATGACTAGGTTTCTGGCTCCTGGCTGGGATATGTGTGAGAGAGAGGCAGACAGATGAACATGTGGTCAGTTAGAGAGGTTCTCTCTCAGACTAACAGGCACTGGGTCACACTGAACACAATGCTGACCAGCAGTTAAGTCTGGGGACCTGCCAGGCCAGGCACCAGCTGAGCAATCATTCAACAGTGGGACAGACAGACAGACTGACATCCCCTGCATATGGCAGCCTGATGACAGCCATTGCCATCTCACCCTCCATCCCCCCACCCCCCCCCCCCCCCCCCCCCCCATCCCCCCATACCCTTATCAACCACTTTAGCTTAAGAGTTGACAAAAAATAAAAGCACCAGTTTTGAAAAATATCTACCCAGCATTCAGCTGCCCAGTCTTTTTATGGGGCTCCCAGCTTTAGCTCTCTTAAAAACAGCAACAAACTAAGTAAGCAAATAGAAATAGCACAGCGTGTAAGCCAAGCCATAATGGCCGGCCGTGATGTCGGTTTTTAATAGAGTGGGGACTGTGGCTTTGATTTGGCTTCCCATGGAATACTCCAGAAAAACAACGGCTGCCAGCTCTGACCGGTTTTGACCCAGCTAAAGACCTGTGCTGTGAATATATATTTATCATATTTTCAGAAAAATCTACATTTCTACAACATATAACAGTATATTACATTTCTGTGAGAGGTTGCCACTGCTGCTTTGGTCGTTAGCACTGATAGCAATGACTTCTGATGATCGCTTTTTCATTTTCGTCATGTTGTTTGAAGCTTTTTTTAAGGACTGAAATTTAAATTTGTGTAGCAGTAATCAGGAAAAGTAGAAAGTCAAAGGATTTCTTCTTACATTCCTTCTCATTCCTACGTGTGTATTTGAGGGCGATTGTGATTGTTGTGGCGCTGTTCACCGATCAATAAGACGATAATTACCTGTGTTGCGGCTAAGTGACCTCTGCAGTGAGCAATTAAGCTAGCACAAACAGGACCAGTGACCCGTAATTGTGAGTGATGACAACCCACTAAGATGTCTGTCACATAACAGACAGAAGGGCGGAAGTTCACATACATGTGCATGTACTTATTTGTGTGTGCATATTTTCTATGTAATACAGGCTACTGCTCTCTTTTTGTGTGGTTTATACCTCTGTGCCACTTGAAAGACAACCTATGCCTCCACCATTTTGATTGCAGTTTAGTCCTAGACAAATTCCACAAACTCCCCCCCAACCCCCACCCCCCTTCCCCCACCCCATCCTCAAATGATAAAATAGATTTTGTTATCTGCCATGTTGGTTAGTTGACGTGACATGTCAGTGACCTTCAGATCAAAGTCGGAGCTCTAGATCATGCTCAATTTTCTGACTTGGAGTTTTGGGTTTAGTCACCATTCAAATCAATTTTTCCAAAACCGAGTTCTGAGCTGTTCTGAATGCACCATAAGGCTGGATTCTCTTTTATTACTTATATTTTCTTTTTGGCATAGCACAAGGATGCTTAAAGACATATTTCATTTCTTATGAAAGCCTTCCTTTTTTTCATTTTTCATGCATTTCGACATTCACTTTTTCCATGCACTGGTACAAACCCAATTATTGAACCAAGTTAAATGAAAAGTACAAAATACTTGTTACTGCAATGCTTGTAGTACACTTGTGGAGCTGATACTGCAGACTTTCAGTAATATTTATTTATTTGATGATTTGATTATTTAGTTTCAGAAAGAATTCCACAAATGCGAATGAAACATGACTCAGCTCAACAGTGGGGACAGGGCCTTCTTACAGTTCTGGAAGATTCCTTTTGAACTGTCTAAATCTGCACAACGCCTGCATGTGCGCCTTTGCTACGCTTTGAGTGCGGAGTGAAAATAGGTTTGCAGAATGAAGTACAGCATAATAGATTTTCAATGAGAATTACGGCTACTCAATTTTCAAAAGCTCTTCTGATAGAAACTGCAGGGGCAAAGCATTAGCGGGCAGGTAGTGCTTGCATAAATATAGTAGCCCCTGCATTCTACACTTTAAGTCTGAACTCCTGTTGTGCTGTGATTTTCTTCCTCCCCCTTCTTGTGCGAGCAGTTGAAACTCTTGCATGCTTCTTTGCACTCACCCCTAAGGGGCAGTTAGTAAAGTGAGAAAATGTTTTATCACACGCGCCCAGAGAGCCTCAGTGTAAGGGGAGGACATCAAAAGGTTTGATTGACAGGCGTCCACGGCAGAAGCCGGAGTCTGAGGGCCTCATGGGAACGTGGAGAACAAACCTGGAAGGGTGGATGAGGGTGCAAGATCTTCTCCATGAAAATCTATTCGCCGCATTGTTATAGCTCACCACATCCGCTCAGTTGCCTCAGTTGCCCTTAACACAAGAATGGTTACAGCCTTTTGGGGGATATGAAATACTGAACAAATCAATAAAACTTTCCTCATTTGTAACTTTTCCTAAATATTTGATGTAAAAATCTGCCTTTATGATAAATTATGTAAAAAGGAAAAAGAAATAAAATAGCAAACCTAAAAAATAAACGAAATTATAACCTGTTGGCGCTGGATTGTTCTGACTTGGGGTCACGACATCCACTGAAACTATTTGACATGTGATAGCACCCTTTAAACTATAGACAATGTCCTTTTGATGACAATGTGTGAGACAAAGCTGGAATCACTAGCCTGCTTAATTACACAGTAATTATGAGAGATTAAATGTGATAATGTGTGCTGATTTATCATTTAAAAAAACTGTACAAAGTTCATCTGGCTTAAACCTTCTGGTGCTAAGTCCCTAAAGTAGCGTAAGTGGGCAGTGTTACTGCGCATTGTCCCTTCTACCCCAAAATCCCATCCCCCACCCACCTACGCAAATACAGTAGTACAGCCATATCATATATTCAGTAAGTTGCAATCATTTCCCAGATACTCTTATCCAGAGCTACTTACAGTGCTCAAGATCATTTCTAAGTGCATCCACCTAGGGTATGTGTGCAACAGTGTCATTTACATCCTGTATGTGCTTTGGATTGACAGGGATACTCATACAAACATAATGATTCGTGTAAGCCGACGTATAGTGGCTGGTCTGAGTGCGAGCAGGTTGCTGAGTACATCTTACGGAGAGATATGGGGAGCTACTGACCAAACTGAAAAGTGTGTCAGGAAAGCTGCCTGCCAGCTCTCTGCTGTAGACAAGTAGAGCGCCTGCAAACGCTTATGGTTTTCACATTCATCATAAAGCAGTGCTGCGCGTTTCACTGTGTGGAATATGGAGTACAGCAGGGTTCTATAGAGCAAAAGAGAAAAGTGATGTCAAAGTCTTTTTTATCTACTTGATAGCATTCTTTATTTAGTGTATTAAGACATTCATTCCAATGTGATCTAAGGAAAGGAAAGCTAAAATGTCAAATCGAAACATACTGCATGAGCTTTCTGCTCTCTGCAAGTTCGCTGTTCTACCCTTGAAATTGTAGATCCTCTGGGAGGCATCATAGCGTACCCCAATCGCAAAATTGTAACCCTGGAGCAAATAAAGTCAATGCCAGGATAAATAGAATGAACAATGCTGGTTAACCCCCTCCCCCCCCCCCCCAAATCTGCGCTCTGCGCCCAGAGAGTCTCGGCTAAATTTTAGGAAAAAGAGCAAGCATGAAGTGAAAGAGGAAGTGTTACATTTCCCTTTTCCGTGAGCGAGCACTTGAGTGTGTAGCCGTGGTGGTGGAAGGCAGCAACCCAGGGCAGCTCAAGTCCCGGACGCACTTCCTCCCACTAACCTCTGTGGAATCCGTCCACACACCCCCTTCCCCTCGTCGTGGACCCAGTGACCGCACACCAAAAACCCAGAGTGCCAAGCATATGAATCGGGGGGGGGGGGGGGGGGGGATGGAGGGAGGAGGATTAATCACCCCGGTTCCTCAAACCCAGCAAACAGAGTAAGAATCTCTCTGAGTCAGAGGGAGGGTGCACCAAGCAGCCAAAACCGGGCTGCATCTTTGAGACTCGTTTCCTTGTCTTGTTGAGAGACGTTGCTCACTAGCGCCGGTACGGTTGGCTCCAGTATAGGTGTTTTAACCATCTGTTTTAATGTAAGTCAATGGTAACAAGACCAGGTCAAAACCTAGTATATGGCTGGACCTAACACACTTCATCCGGCCGACCAATGGTGTAACTTCATCACTCAGTCAGTCACAGACATTTGCATTTGTAGGGCTGGCCCTGCTATTGCATTCCAGCCAAAAAATACGGTCAAAATACAAAGTCAAAGATTTTTTTCAGCAAGAAAATGTCGCAAATTGGAAACTGTCTTTTCTTTGTCTAATGTCTTCTTATGTGTCATTTAAGTTATTAAGGTATTTGGACAAGACTGTAATATTTTGTGGACAAATCAGGGACAGTTTGTGTCACTGCTGAGTCATTGTATCTCACACGCTCAGTGGACGACCAAACTTCATGTCCCTACTGCGCAGTCTCTGGCTCCACTTTGTACAACAATGCAGCACCCATGAACTGCACTTCCCAGGCTTCAAAACAATTTTCATCAAGTCCATGGAGAGTCAATGGGTGGCGTCACAGTGACTTTGTCCATATTTTTCTGGAGTCTATGAGGTGCACGCAGACGGCCATTCCATGACAATACTTGCGCCGTAACTGTGAGATGATTGCGTCTCGATGGCACAGAGGCCAGAGCAGCAGGCTTCACACCTACACTGTATCGCCTGTTACAGTAGAATGCCACGCATTTGGAAACCGCTACACGCAAATCCTCCTCTGATGTGAACAGGAGTGCAGGGAAGTGAGTAAGTATGGACACTACCTGAACACAGTTCAATTCACTGAGAAGCCAAAGCCAGTCAGAAGGATCGTTCTCAGTGAGAAGAGAAGCCCATGTGTTTGCTAATTTCCTAGTTGAATGAAACCATAAATCTTGAGACTGAAAAACAGGAAACTCCAGTATATTGTTCTCTGAATCATCACTGTAGAAGCCAAATACTTCAATGGAGGCTGTTTTGGGGTAGCCAGCTAATTGTCTTCTCTGTATTTAATGTTCAAAAAATGATTGGCTAAATAGAACTTCAGGTAAAAGCAAATACGTGCCACTCTCTCATGCCACTTCCTTCAGGCAAAATCCCGCCCTTGGTTTTGTGTACAGCTGTGCTCAGGTACGTGTAGCACTGCTTTTTCCTAGATGTTTCTGGTACAGGAAGACATGTGCACAGCTGTCTGAATTTTGTTTACCCAACATGAGCCCAGAAGAGCGGCTGTGGGACACTCGAGGTCTGTAGCATGTGCAGTTTTATTGGGATCTATGGTCCGAACCAGGCCATATTGTGAGCGATGTACATCACTCCCTACGCAGTGGATAATGGTTACCCGGAGACATATAAATGGTCTCAAAATGTCAATGGCATGCCAGATCAAATATGGCCAGAGGCGAGTGGAAGACGCACAAGATATCAAACTTGAGTTAATGACCTTGAGTTAATGAGTCATAAGTGCCTCTGTTTTTCACTGTAAATGCCAATGCGCCTGAGAAAGAAATCGCCCTTTCATTTTTGTATATTTAATAACTTTTGAGCTAGAATCTTGTTATGCATTTTAAATATCTTCAAGTATATTGATACTTTTTTTAGGGAACTGGGTGTACATCGCAGGTGCTTTACCACATAAACAGATGAGTAGGTTCCATATATTTCAGAAATGGATTATACTGCAGCATGTTGAAATAAATCATTCTATAAATGCGTTATCAAGACCAGAAAACATACTGCAACACAATATATTGGCAAATATACTAATTTCTGCTGTTTTGAGATGCAAAAAAAATAATAGAAAATTGCAAATCCTGCAATCAGAGAAACTGAAAGCTATAGATCAAGAAGGCCATATGGGATTCACTTGTAGTGATTTATCCATTGCAGATTTCACACTTAAAGAAGATGACAGAGTATAGATGATCTGACAAAGGTCTTTGACCAAAAGCTCAGCACTATCACTTTAAATAAACATTAATGTGAAAATTGCGATGTAGAAAATGTACAGAGGTTGACCTTCTTCTAAGAACCAATGCTGTTCAGATTAATAACTGCATATTAATTTAATAGTGGACTTGAACATAGATTGCTTTGATTGGAATCTTTATGTTTTCCATGAAGTAGGGCTGGGGGAGCTGGTCCAATCGTGGAATATTTATTATTAACAGACATGACCGAATCCATTTGATTTTATCCTATCATGCACATCAAAATACCGTGCAGAATTTCATCATGTTTTATTTAATAACAAGTTCATTTGATTAATTTATATATTAACAAATGTTTTAAAAGATATTTCTTCAAAAATTGTTTATACACATCTAAATTATTTGAGTCACATGTAACAAGAAGTGTATTGTCATAAAGGCTTCATGAAGCATGTACCACATGTTCATTAACATGTTATAACACCTTAGTGCTTTTTAAAGCAAAGTTCTTTGCGAAGGATATGAAACTTGTATGTAAGGTGATGTTTCAATGACTTATGTCAAGCCTGGAACTAAAAGTACTCAACAATGATTTATAAACATGGTAAGTTATTAAGGATAAGTTAATTATGGATTGAAACAAATATACTTAATTTAAAATATCACAATTATTTGGAAATGAAAGATTTGTTCAATCGTAGCAAAGGTTTATCATTTCAGATGAGTAAATATTTGTAAAATTATTTGTAAAATGTAATATTTGTAAAATGACTTAGAGTATAGTCTGAGGGGCATTTCAGCTTGAACTGTATAAGGATGTGGGCATTTGTGCATAAACAGTGAGCATAAATAAAAGGAGCTCATGCCATTATTAAAAAGTGCGTTCACTAGATTGTCTTTCAAAATACTGTGTTCAGTTTTGTTCACCATATTTTAAAGAAAATATAAAAAGTAAAGAGGTGGGCAACAAGACTATGTTTGACTGTTAAAGAAGTTAAAGAAAGAAGTCGTCTTCAAGGATATCTAATCTTTGTTTTCTATTAAACGAAACTGAGGGGAAATTGGTGAGGAAATTATCCATTAAAAATCACAAGGAAAGGGTAGAAATTATTTAAATAAGTACATCTTCATGATGATAAATAAATGTGTAGACAACCTTGATTTGATACTGGAACTGGAAATCAATAATTTACTATCTCAGACTGAATGGCGTGTTACCGACATGCTCCTTTCTTCAGCTACATTAGCTCTTATGTGCATTCTTGTGCTTATATTGCAGTGACACAGAATGGCAGGAATATTTTTAGGTTATAACACTTCAGGTTTAAGAGAAGATAGCCACAGAAAGCCAGACATATTCAGAAATTTTCCTCACAATTCCTCACAAGCAGCTCCCTCCCATTAGTACCAGTTGCTGTCTTCTAATTCCATGTGATAACTTGTTGATTGCATTTGGTATATTGGACATGCTTCTTTCAGCAGGTATATGCTGTATATATTCTATATATATATATATATACACTTTCTCCATTGCTGCATTTTCTCCATATCAAATAATGCTTGGAGCATACAAATGTTAAAATATTGAATGGTACTGGTACATCTAAAATGACACATTGCCCACCCTTGACTCTTCTTCAAAAAATGGCACCATTCCCCTCCAGTGCTACATGCAGTTATAACGCCTAATTCAAGAGCCACTGGATAGCTATAATTTATACTCGATCTCCTATTGATAAAAGATGATGCCGGCAGTTGGGAATGAATTTGCATAAATATATTTATGGAATGTATGTTCTTTTGAAACCTTCAGTGAAAGAAAAATAGGCACACTCCCTAAGATGCTCTGTGGTTATAAAATAAATTAAGGGTTATGTTTTTTTTTCTGTTTTGGCACTATCTGAAATTGATTTTTAAAAATGCGATTACCAAATGGAAAAAAAAAACATTTGCTCAAAATGATTATTCAAAATGCAAAAAAAAAATAAAGAGTAGAGTTACGGTTCACAGATTTAATGTAGCCCAAAAGCACAGTCAATGAAATGGTTAAATAAATACTAAACACCATGATACAAAGGTTCCTTTGTCAACCTGTATGAAGATCATCAGTGTAAGTCTGCCAATTAGTCTGTCAGAGTAGTTTTCTGTGAAACAAAACAGGGTTTTTCCGCATTAGTGATGAGCTGGGAAAGTTCTGAATTGCTGAGCTCCCTCCTCCATAATTAATCTGGGACCTTATGCTTCAGGAAAATTCTACATAAGCCACAAAAAAGTCACATTTAATGATCAGTAAGTAATACAGGGGCCATGACCATGGATCATGTATATTCATGGCATGCCCCATCCATATAACACCTGTTTGTTTTGTGTATGTATTTTCATATGTATATGCTTATGTGTCTGACAGAATACTGCACAATTTGTGTCTTGTTACAGTGTATAATTTCCATGCATGCCTACTTCCAGGTAGCATTCATACAAATTATATATTGTAGCAAGACACTAATTTTCCAGTATTTGCGTGGCATTCTGAAATTCCATAAATCTATTTGTGCAGATTTTGCTGTGGCAGCAAAATACATGCATAGCACTGTTAGCAAGTATATTTAGCACCGAAGCTGGATTCACTTGAAAGTCGTTGTTGCGGTAATGTGGAGCTCGGCATGCAGTACTAATAATCTGAGAGCAGAGGTGGCAGTAGCTGCCTGCGTTAGCCAAGCCAGCCAGTCTTCACTAGGGCGTGCAGCACCCGGGCACACATCGGGTTAACCTCTCGTCAACCCACACAAAAACTGCACTTTTTTTTTTTCCTCTTCTTTTTTTTTTTTTTGTTCTTTTGTGTCACACAGGCACAAGTGTCTAGTTTCTATTTAAGCTTGTCCAATTGGGCATCCTTCTAAAGCAGGATGCTTCCAGCCCAGTTTTTACGGGAGAGGAGAAGGAATGGCAGAGAGAACCCTGTTCTTTTTTCCCTTTTCTGTAGAGGCACTGGCTCTGACCTTGGGAAAGGTTCCACCTTAAAATAATACACAAAAAAACCCAGGAGAGCAGAGAGTTACGACAGAGCCATGAAAGCAAGTCACACAAAGACATGCTTGGCTCAGCAGTTTGCCCTAGCTTGTTTCAGCTTGCCTGGCCTGAGAGTCCCCAGTAATGCTGTACCTGTGCCACTAAACTCTGGGTTGACACAGGCTCCTGGTGCACCCCCTACCGCTTTCTGTCCCCCAGCTCGCCCCCTCCTCACTCCTGGTGGCGTTGATGCTGCCTGTTAAAGAGTTAGCGTGGGGGAGGCTATGCCTGTGCATGCATTGTGCATGCCATCTCGCAGGACCTGCAACTGTGCTGGCACTATTGAATTCTCACCTTTTTCTCAGACCAGCTTGAGAAATGTGCAATGGCACAGCCCTGTCACAGTCATTTCAATCTTCAATGCTACAACAACAGGAGCGTACAGTACATGAACTTATTCAGCAAAATCAAACCCTTCTGCTTATTTATTTATTTATTTATTTATTTTTACATGAGCTCATCAGGCTGCAAGACCGTCCAGGATTGGAAATCTTCATTGATAGGGGAAAAAGAAGTTTGTGGAGAGCACTAATCAGCACTCGTTTTCGCACTTCAAAGAAACGACGTTTTTCTCGGGGCCTTGCCGAGCCGTGGACGCCACGATGCCATCCGAGCAAACGCGTTTTAATTGGAGGGGAAGCCGCATCTTTGTTTTTGCAGAAGGTATGGAAGAATAGTTCCCTGGGACGTGAGAGCAGTGAGTAGGGTGTGTTTTTTTTTTTTTTTTTTTTTTGCAGGGAACAGTAAAGTGGCTTGTTACCACCACATGACTCATTTTTCTTTTTTCTTTTTTTTTGTGTGTGTGTGTTCTGGTCCGGGGAGGTGCAGAGGACCCCTTACCTCATGGCGCAGGCATTCTGGGAGAGAGAATGAGCAGGGAAATGAAAGAGCACAGCTCACAGTGGGGGCATTCATGGGCCCGGTCCTCATGGGAGGGATCTGGGGTCGAGTGTTAGCCTCTATTAAAAGACAAAGCCTGCCCAGCAGGGGCTCTGAGCGAGGGAGAAGAGAGGGAGAGAGGGAGAGAGGAGGAGGAGGTGGAAGCAGAGGCAGGCGGGTGGGGGGGGGGGGGGGGGGGGCATGGGGGGGTTGTGGGAGCAGGTCTTTGTGTCTACAGCCCAAGGCTCATTCCTACTGACGGTCACTTTGGCTGAGCAGGCAGGTGGTTAAAGAGGGAAAGTGTATACGGACCAAAACCTACCCCCCTCGCCTGAGGGCTGTGGGCCTACAGTTCTCACACAGCCAGCCATCACCCCAGCCCAGTGGACCTTCATTTGCATAAGGGCATTCTTCCCTTTTGCAAATAAAATATACGGCTAATGTACTGAAATAAATATTATTAAAATCAGAAATGATAAAGCAAAACTTCTAAATGCATGGGCACATACACTAATTATTACCGCCTTTGATTAGTGCAACAAACCTGTTTCATTATATATTTTATTTTCTAAAAAAATCCTAAATATGTAGAGTATGTTGTGGTGCATTCTGTTTCCATAAGGTGTTTCTCAATGTTAATCCTTCACAGAGGGAGGCATTAAGTAGTGAAACCTGATTTGGCACATACCAGGGAAATGACAACACACTCATTTGCTTAACATGAATTAACCCTTTATTCTCTAAAAAGAATGTCTTTTTACTATGTGCTTTTTTCTTCTCTTTTTCATATTTGTTTAGCTTAAATTAATTTTCTGAGTACTTAATTGCTTACTGTGCAAGTAACCTTGTGCAGTGGCTAAGCAAAGACCAATGACCAAGGTTCTGCATAGAGGAATGCTCTCAGGTGGCTTACCATGTATTCTTCTGCCACATCAAATATTATAGGAGAAGATTGTGTTGTCATCTTGGCAAAGGAATTCAACTGTCCTGTTTTATTTTTATTTTATTTTTGCACAAATACGGGGGTGCCGATTGTTGTTGCACCCTTTTATTAGAATAAAAATTATTATTTTTTTTTTTTCTCTGAGCAATGGTATCACAGTCAGATTATACAGATTTTCTGAACTTAAAAAGTAATTGATAAACAAAAAAAAAATTTTTTTTTAAAATTATGCATTTCTGGCTGCTGCACCTTTCTTATTTTCACCAGTAGGATCATCCATGGTAACATCTTGTTTAAATTGAATACCAAATTGTCTGTGGAGCCACACTGGTAATGTATGTAAGCTAGCTAGTTACTAAAAGCTGACAGCGGGAGCGGGATTGTGATACCGGACCTCTCTTTGGTCGTCTAGTCCAGCTTAGGGAGAAAGCAGTAAAGCCAGTTTCTAGGGATCATGCTTTTCTTGCCTTCAGTTGCGTAACTGCAGCCGTAGACAGCTAGCTGTAATTTAGTGGAAGTTGAATGCGGTCGATGAACACGGTTGGGCATTCCAATGGTATGGGAGGAAGACGTGCAAAAAGCATTAGAAATGTTGACCGTTACATGAGAGGCGGTTGGTCGGAGAGGTGCCAGGTGTACGGGACTAGGACAGGGCCGATTCAGCGAAGAGAGGAGAGAGAAACGGAGCTCGTGCAATCCAGCGAGATTACTTCTCCTCAAGCGTGCTCCAGCTTGCTGGAATGCAGGGCTCCACAATTCTGCACCAATCTTTATGTCAAGGTTATTTTACTCCATTTTCAGATTTAATGAAATACTTCGGGTTTTTTTTTTTTTTTAAACCTTTGGTCTTTTTTCACTAAATCCTTCAACAAACCCATTTCACTTTGAGGCCAGGATGGTTTTTCTTCAACCACAGCCACATTTCAGATGGAAACCATGTGTTTTTTCTTGATTGGGGTACAGGGGGTTGGGGGGTGCTTTGCTCTCCATGGTAACAGCTATTCACATGCACAGACAGTTTTAATAAGAAGAGGGAATGCAGAAAGTTTACTGACATACACCAGTTTATGGAACTGATTTAAAGGAGAAGAGAATCATTCAAATTTAACGTAGCCTGTCGTCACAGTCACTCTTAATTCCCCCCACCATTCCTGAGATCTGTAGGTTATGCAAATATCAACATTAAGTTCAGCCCTTCAGGCCATTTTCCATTGACCTTGTTTTGTTACGTGTGGCCCACTGACACACAGAAATCATCCATTGCCTTGTTTGTGCATCATGGACAACACAGGCAATGCCCACTGCCATGTGTTAATGTGCCCAGCACTGACACACAGAGTCTTCCCACAGCCATGTGTTAATGTGCACATCACTGACACACAGAGACTGCCCACTGCCATGTGTTAATGTGCCCAGCACTGACACACAGAGACTGCCCACTGCCATGTGTTAATGTGCACATCACTGACACACACAGACTGCCCACTGCCATGTGTTAATGTGCCCAGCACTGACACACAGAATCTGCCCACTGCCATGTGTTAATGTGCACATCACTAACACACAGAGACTGCCCACTGCCATGTGTTAATGTGCACATCACTAACACACAGAGACTGCCCACTGCCATGTGTTAATGTGCACATCACTGACACACAGAGACTGCCCACAGCCATGTGTTAATGTGCACATCACTGACACACAGAGTCAGCCCACAGCCATGTGTTAATGTGCCCAGCACTGACACACAGAGACTGCCCACTGCCATGTGTTAATGTGCCCAGCACTGACACACAGAGACTGCCCACTGCCATGTGTTAATGTGCACATCACTAACACACAGAGACTGCCCACTGCCATGTGTTAATGTGCACATCACTGACACACAGAGACTGCCCACTGCCATGTGTTAATGTGCACATCACTAACACACAGAGACTGCCCACTGCCATGTGTTAATGTGCACATCACTAACACACATGCTCTGATGTGTGCATCGCTGACATGCTTGCTGTGGTTATTGCATCAGTACGTCCCTCCTGTGGATGTGAGTCAGTGTGCGGTCAGTGGTGCCCAGGCTGTCGTCGGTCAGGCTCGTGGACGGCATTCCTGCGCTCTTTCCCTATGTTTCATTCTCGCCCCGCTCTGCCTACGTGCCGCACGAATGAATCACGGCGTGCGTAATTGGATTCGCCCAGAAGAAAGGGAAAAAAATCAGAGGAAGAGGAAAAGGAAGCAGTGGACTAAGGGGGCAGGTTCTGACCTTTAAATAGCCGGTTGTTCATTATCCAGTGAGTCAGCCCTGGTCCCAGAGCTCGCGGCTAAGCCCGCGTAGCATTAGCAACCGCAGCAGCAGTAGCTGCAGCAGAGAGGCTGCTACTGAGACTTCTGCCCCAGATAAATGTGGTGTTCAGAATTACTGATGGGTATGTTCACTTTGCCACACACAGTGAAATTCCCAGTGTAAATTCAACTCTAGGAGAGTTGCTTTAATATTGAACATATTGTTATCATTATCACGTTTTATTTGGCATATTGCTGTGTGCTAAAGGGTCCATTTGGCCATTTTCCAGCATTCACACATTTATTTGTGTCAGGTGAACCTTGGCGTCCTTTCATTTAAAACATTTATCTAGGTTTTGATGTTTCCCTTCTTTAACCTGTTCTGCACAACCAGGCCATTTTTGGTGTGCTGTCTCTCTATAGCCATTTATGTCATAGCACTGCAATGGACATATTAGCTGAGAGATATTTTAAAGGCTTCCTAGAAACTGCCTCTGTTTCTGAGCTGAGGGTCTTTCATCAGTGCCTGGGCACGGTGGCGAGATCAAATGGCCCAGAATGAGCTGAGTTGAAGAGATTTAACGCGGCTGTATTATTTCTGTCGATCTGCTGCGGTGGCGAGCGTACAGCTGGCCCCGCCCACCAGCTGCGACGGACCGCCCAGAGCAGCCACAGAGGACCTGTCATTCACTTTCCCACATGGGGAACAAATGTTTTTTTTTTGGGTGTGTTATTCTGACCATGGATACAGATGGAGTGCACAGAGGAGTAGGTAAATGAGTAGAAGGAAGGAGAAGAGGAGGACGAATGTGAACAGCAGGAGGAGGAGGAGAAGAAGAAGCAGGGGAGGAAGGAGAGAAGGAAGAGGAAAAGAGGGAAGAAGAGGAGGAAGAGGAGCAGGAGCGTTTTTGATTTCTCCTCGTCCTCCTCTGGTCCCCCCCTCTCCAGGTAGCCTCCCCACATCTGGCCACGGTGCTGAGCCAGCAGTCCTGGCTCTTAAAATTCCTGGCATGCTTCTACTAGAGGCCAGGCATCCTCCCCGCCCGCCCCTCCCGAGGATCGAGTAGCATAAATTACTGTGTCCTCAAACAACCCATGTACATTCAGACATGTGCAGTGGGGCCCCGCGTTCTGGCCCAGGTTCACCGCTTTTAACTGCTCCACAAACCCTCCAAAAAATCTGACAATATGAGGCGAGGCCGTCTGCCAGTGGCCGGCTTTCAGCTATTTCAGCTGGAGAACGTGCTCATCGATTATTCACACTGTACTGTAACGGCCCGCTGTGGCCCGTACTGTACAGCGCAGCAAAAAGAAACACTAGCGTGCGCTTGCAACGGTGGATCCTCTCTGCGTGGGGTCTGCATGTCAGCGTGGGCTTCCTCTGGGTACTCCGGATTCCTCCCACAGTCCAAAGACATGTAGGCTCTGGGGCTCACTTTTGCAAAAGCGATGTCACTCTCAATCTGGAGTAGATACTGCACCTTGCAGCAATGTGTAATTTGCTAATTTGACACTTTGCTAATTTGATATCCACACGATAACCCTGCTGCACATTTGCAGTTTGACAGTTACTTTATAGAGCTTCTTCCATCAAGTTCATGGGATTTGGGTCTGATCAGCAGACACAGTTCTGATCCTCTGTATAGTTCTCTCAGGCTTTCTTCTGATAGCCTGTATGTAAACTGGGTTCCCCTGGTTCACCTTCAACACAAATGGAGATTATCTGCAGTGCATAGATGTTACCTTAAATCAGATACACTTGTCTTTGTTAAACTGATGTGTTCTCCTCATGACCACAATGCCCTGATCTAAAGACATGTCAAGAAACTGTTTTGTTCTGATATGCATTTGGTACTTTAATATTTAACCATTTCCTAAGTTTGAATTTTAAACAAAAAACTACATAAATTTTCTGTTATTGGAGTATTTAATGAATGCTGTTTAATAATGCATGTACAACATTTGGGAAATTACATAAATCATTGACACCTTCAGGTTTTTAAAAAACACGGTACATTATTTTATGTATATTCTCGTTATTATATTATCCAGAGAGTCCACATATTTTCACTATTCAGTACCTGTGCAGGAAACTCTTAAGGAAAAGCTGAGGCATATATTTATTGTCTGGGCTCTAAGCAGGTATGACGTTACCTTCAATGTTACAGAGCTTTGAAAGTGTAAAAAGGCTGATGAGAATCAGTGTTATACTTTCACTCCGGCTAATTAAATTACACACTTAGTTATACCGTGGGCGGAGTTCTCCCTGCATGTCACAGCACTAAGGACGCTATCCTGTGAGAAAACCCTTATATGCTAACACGATATGATGTCGCTTTCCTTTTGAATGGCCTCGACCAAAATTCTCAAAGCCATGTTCAATTTACCGCGGACGTGACAGGTAAATGAAAGACAGCGTGTCAAGAAAACGGTTGCATTACCGTACAAAGACTTCCGTTGTTTAAATAGCTTTGATGGCTGTCGTCTGCACTGATATGGCACTTTGTCATCATCTTGTCTTGTCTGAGCAAAGTGGGCGGGGACACATGGACATTATTTCACTCTTAAACGTCACAGATTTTCAGGTCACAGAGTCGAAAGAGAAATTGTGCATAAGAACTCTATGAATGTTAATCGCTTTATTTGGGAGTAGCAAAATGCCAAAGAACTTAAAACTTGAATGCACCCTTGAACAGTGAATAGCCAGCATTAAATCAACTCTGCTAAAGTGGTTTTGATCTCTGATGAACTCATATAAACACTGAGTGAGCTAAATGAACACTGCACATTTTACTGTGCAGATATGAGCAAAGTCTAGCATAATAGCCTATTTAGCTGTTCATTTCTGTATTGACAAAAGCTATGTTAATCTGCAGTGGTGCATTAGGACTGTGCTACAGTATTCATAAAGGGGTTGGCTGTGTCCTCAAACAATCTGCCATCTGGAACCCAGATATTGCAAGGCATTCTGGGAGTTTCCAACATCTTTTTTCCATTTGAGGATGTTACAATTGTTTAAAAAAAAGAAAAAAAGTTACTTGACATGAAAATGTCTCATTGTCTGATCTAATATCAGACTGTTCCATAAATGGCCCTTAATACACTGCTATCCCAACACTATCAATCATTTAGTATGGACTGTAAAATATATCAAGTTATACTGTATATCATGGATGGTTATATATAATCCCTTTATTTAAAATTAGAGTAAAAATAAAGGCTGAATAAGTGGCATATGCATAAAATATGCACAACACTTCTGTATTTCATTAAAATGTTTATTCTCCATGTCTCATGTTTCATAAGAAATAAACATTCTGCTGAAGAGCTTCAATAGATCAAATAATTTGGGAATTTGACCATATTTCACACATATGACTGTGGATGGATTTGCCATACAGTATATGACGTAGGGTAACTGGCAGTGCTCCTGGAACTCTTTAGAGAAATTTAATATACTTCAATATATTGTGGATTTTCTTGGAACCATAATCATAAAAAACATTTATACGGTCATATATTTTAAAATGTTACAATATCTGAAAGGGAAAATACTTTGTATATTTTCCCACATATTGAAAAAGTGTTAAGTGTTGCAATATCTCAACGTGTTTCATTTTAATATATTTAGAGAATATTCCTTTTCCAAAAGGATATGTTTTCCATTGTGTGCCTTTGTGTATAGTCACCTTCCCTATATTTTTGAAGTAGATACTGCAAATCAAAATACTTGTGATTTCTCATCGATGAACTCAAAATTATGTTTTTACCGCTCTTTTCTCGGTGTTCAATGAAGTTGCACGTGCAATAGCACAATACAAAATATACATGTGCACACAGTGCAGTAGCTTGAACAATGTAGTAGTACAATAAGCAGTAAAATGAGTTTATTTTTTATTATTATTTTACTGAAATGAACTTCAATGAAATGTCTAGTAACTGCAGCAGGTGAGAAGCCTAAAATAAACAATATAGGACATATTGTGATTTGAAGTGAATCAAATGTCTTGCAATTTGATTATAGTGATTAATATTCTTCTACAATGTGCGCATGTGTGTGTGGTAGTAACAGTTGCTTGAGGCAGTTACACTCTACATTTGATCCTCAGCCTTAAGTGTCCAAGTTCTTATGTCCTTCTAGCATTTTGCCTCAGTAAAACCTCAATAGCACATGAACATTCCTTTGCCATCTTCATCTTGAAGATTTCTAGGAAAAAAAATATCTGCATTTAATAAAAACATGCATACAGGGAGGTTTGTAATGTTTGTGTGTGAATCAGTTTGTATAAACTGCATTGGCTTCAGTGTCCTGTAGTGTTAACCTACATGTATTGTACGTATTTACTTTACATTAGAACCGTTTCTCAAAGAAGTGTATGGCACCTCTCAGTGCATCCCACCTCTGTGCCCACATTTTTGAGATACCTTACCCACTCCCCCTAGATCCAGCGGCCCATCACCACGTCTGCAAGCTCTCCGATGCTTTTTTGTGTGCCAAAATAACACCCGAACATATGAACATAATTACGAAGCAACTCATTTGTGAATTACTTTTTAGTTTTTTCTTTTGTCTTATTTTTTTCTTAATATGGCTGATGAGAGCGCACGTCTGACCACAACTGTAAAATACAACCTTGAAAATTCAGAAAAACAACAAAACATTGAAAATGGAAGTGAAAAATGATTAAAACATTGGTTAAAACTGCCTATCTGGAAAAGCCATTTCAAAAAAACATGATATTCGCTGCGTTACATTAGATTCATACATTAAATAACATCAGATTCATTAACAGACCCACTTCTCCAGGGCAGCTTACAATGTCAGGGAATACAAATGCATTCACCTGGGTAATATGGATATATGTGTATTCAACATTACATTGGGTCTAATGGGTAGGTTTATGGGTAAATATGGTTCACCTGCACATAATATTATGCACCAGTAAAAATCACTTCCTCAATTTAAGTTCAATTTAAGATTGTTCCATGCCATTACCGGCTGTGATCCAGCCATAAATTTCAGCGTACACCTTTGTGTTGTATGACAGTCCAATTAACAGTCACTGAAAGCCAAACGCTTGCATTCCCACTGTAGAGAGAATTGTTCAGGACCATGCCATTTCGAAGCCTAGAGTCACCTCAACTCTCCCACCACTTTGGTTGAGACCATTACATGATTCCTCACCTGCAAATCTTTCATTAGTCTTCATTTATTAACCTATTTCTTTTCCCAGGTTTTGTAGTATTTACAGTGATACTGTATGTGGGATGGGAAATGTTTTTGTATTGCATTTAAATACCTCATTTGTGTGTGTGTGTGTATGCGTGTGCGTGTGTGCTTTTGGCCATGTAGTGAAATTTAGACCAGGGATAGACCACTCTAGTCCTGGAATGCCAATGATGTTCCTGTTTTTGCTCCATCCAAACCTCTAACTTCATAATTGGATTAATAATATGGATTAATGAACACAGGTGCCCATGTGCTGGAGGTACATGGTGTTTTACCATTCATTCACTGAATATTGGTGGTCTAATCACTGGCACTCCAGGACCCAGGTTGCCTACACCTGCTTTAGACTTTTAATAAATTCACTTTTCTATAGTGTTCATATTCATGTAACTATGCAATTGCAGCTAATAAGAACAGAAAGGAAAGCCTGACTCATGAAGCTGTAGATTTGCAGTTCTCTTATTCTTATTCTCAGCTGGTTTATTTTGATCATGGTTTTAGTAATTTAACTGTGAGGTAGTAGTTATTTAGCTTACCCCAAAAGCATGTGAGCCAACATACTGTGTATTGTAGTGAACTGTATTATAAATTTTACCTTTGTGTTGCGTCTTTGAAGCACTGAAAATGTCAAAAGAAGTACTTCTTCTCACAAGTCTACGGTAACAATATAAAACTATTCATTATTTATAACCTTGGACTGTTTTTTATAGAACGTAACAGCCTACTAGAAATATGTGCCAACAAAAAGGAGCTACAAAAACTGTCCAGGCACTGTGTAATGATGGGATACAATGAAAGTTACCCCATGACAGTAAAACATTTTCTGGAAAGTATTTTTTTCTCTATTGTTACAGCTGATTGAATTTTTATGTTCTATGGGGGTTTCAGCTGATGAATTGAACTTCAGTCCTGAATTATCTGAATTGAAATGGACTTGATACAAACTCTGGCATAAAAGCTCACTTCTGTCAGAGAATCTGCACTATACTCCTGTGCTTCTCTATACTCCTGTACTGCTCTGTACACCGGTACTGCTCTATACTCCTGTGCTGCTCTATACTCCTGTGTTGCACTATTCTCCTGTACTGCTCTATACTCCTGTGCTGCACTATACTCCTGTGTTGCACTATATTCCTGTGCTGCTCTATACTTCTGTACTGCACTATACTCCTGTGCTTCTCTATACTCCTGTGCTTCTCTATACTCCTGTACTGCTCTATACTCCTGTGTTGCACTATACTCCTGTACTGCTCTATACTCCTGTGCTGCACTATACTCCTGTGTTGCACTATACTCCTGTACTGCTCTATACTCCTGTGTTGCACTATACTCCTGTACTGCTCTATACTCCTGTGTTGCACTATATTCCTGTGCTGCTCTATACTCCTGTGCTGCACTATACTCCTGTGTTGCACTATACTCCTGTGCTGCTCTATACACCTGTACTGCTCTATACTCCTGTGTTGAACTATACTCCTGTGCTGCTCTATACGCCTGTACTGCTCTATACTCCTGTGTTGCACTATACTCCTGTACTGCTCTATACTCCTGTGTTGCACTATACTCCTGTGTTGCACTATATTCCTGTGCTGCTCTATACTTCTGTACTGCACTATACTCCTGTGCTTCTCTATACTCCTGTGCTTCTCTATACTCCTGTACTGCTCTATACTCCTGTGTTGCACTATACTCCTGTACTGCTCTATACTCCTGTGCTGCACTATACTCCTGTGTTGCACTATACTCCTGTACTGCTCTATACTCCTGTGTTGCACTATACTCCTGTACTGCTCTATACTCCTGTGCTGCACTATACTCCTGTGTTGCACTATACTCCTGTACTGCTCTATACTCCTGTGCTGCACTATACTCCTGTGTTGCACTATACTCCTGTGCTGCACTATACTCCTGTGTTGCACTATATTCCTTGGCTGCACTATACTCCTGTGCTGCTCTGTACGCCTGTACTGCTCTATACTCCTGTGCTGCTCTATACGTCTGTACTGCTCTATACTCCTGTGTTGCACTATACTCCTGTGCTGTGCGATAATGCTTGTGAGTAGACATACATTTGTTGTAGTGGTCTATATCTATGAAGAATTTTCACATGTAATTACATATAATTTTGTGTTCCTGATTTATATGTTTTAGCATTTACAAATGCTAATTTCATGTAAATGATCTTTTTGTGGGTGTTTTTTTTTCTATGCGTCATTGAGAAATTGTCCTACCTTTCCTTCCTTGTTTCTGTATGTATGTCAATGTATGAATATCTCTGTACATGTATGTGCTTGTACATAGAGTATGTGTGGTTACATGTGTGTACAGTATGTATGTGTGTAGACATGCATGTTTGCATGTGTCCGTGCATGTCTACACACATGCATGTGCATATGCATATTTACCTGTTTGTGTTGGTATGTCTGTGTACATGTGTACCTGTGTATTTTTGTGTGTCTGCATATCCGTGCATGTGTGTATGTCTGTGCGTGTGTGTGTGTGCGTGCGTGTGTGTGCGCTCTGGATTTTTTCCTGCACAGCAGACTGCGAGTGTCAGATGCATGATGGGAAGGGGGCTGGTGGGGGGACGGCTGTGTGGCGGCGCACCAGAATCAATTGCCGGTGTAATGAGATGGCAGGGCGCCAGGTTTCCATGGAGCTCTTTCTGGCTGTCCAACTGAGGATTTGTAAATGAATCGAGAGCGAGAGACGGGGAGGGAGATGGAGCGAGGGAGCAAGGGAGGTAAAGGGACAGAGAAGGGCAGAGCAAAAGGACAGAGGCAGGCTAGAAACAGTGAGGTAGAAATAGCAGGAACGGGTGTGGGTCGTAAAGAAACAAAGAAGAAAGGTAGACGGTGGTCCATTTTTACACCTGTGTTCTTTTTTTCTTTTTTTTTACCAAGTTGAGCTTGAACATTAATGTAACAGCGAGAAGGCACTGAATAGAAAGACATAATAAAGAAATGAACCGCTTTTAAAATTACAATGACAAAAAAAGGAACGATTGTCAGGCTCTTGGATCAAAACCTGCCGTAGGAAACCTGGCAAAGGATAGAATAGCTGTGCCCCTCAGCCATAGGACCCTGAGACCACCACCATCCACCCCCCCACCCCCCTCATCTTCTTAAACCCGGGCTGCTTTCAATGCAAGATTAATGGAATCAGTCAGTTTAATTTCACTGTAGATCCGCACATTTCTTCATTACTTTGGCGTGGCTCTGGGTCTAGCCTCGCTGTAGGGTGAGATGTGATAATATTCTACGGTTGGCACCATTTAGAGATTGCGGGTTTCAATTACCAGAAATAAATAGAAATTATCAAGTGATTAATACAGTAATTAGGCCCCACCCACCTTCCCCTTCTTTTGCTCTCTTACATGCTTTGTTCCTTAAAAATATGTTCAGTAATGCACTTGAACATGTCTGCATGCGATTCCTGCACACACCCTGATGCCATGTCTGTCTGGGCACATGGTGGGACACAGCGGGGCCCTCTGTCCATGCCACATAATTCAGCTCCATTGACTTTATGAGTTACTGGCAACATTTTCATCCAATTCTGCTGGTTGCTTTTGGAGGGGATAAATTGGAATGTCTCCAGTTTTCTTTTTCACTTTTATTGCTGAATGTTAAGGTGGAAGAACAACATGTCGCAGTTGGATAGAATAAGTGTCTTAATGAAAAGGCTCCAGTTGAGGTCCCATAACTGGTTTTGGTATTGGAGAAGTCAGTAGCACTGTAGAACTGCAGAAGTGTGAAATTCATTGAAATGCTTTTTATGTCAACAGATTAACTGTGTTTTTCCGCATCTGTTTATGTGTGTGTGTGTGTGTGTGTGTCTTTGCATGCATGTGTACCTACACACATGTGTGTGTGCATGTCATTGTGACGTAGGAATTCTTATGACTGTTTTTTGTCACACAGGATTGTAAACTCCAGGGATGATCTCCACAACAATTTCTCTCTTGAATCAGGCACAACTGGCCTTCTCAGTAAAGCAGCCTGCAGCACCTCTGAGGTAAGATTGTTTTTTAAAAGAATTACTTGAATGGATAGGGGTTCACCATTCTCCACCAGCTTCTCCACCACACCAAACACACACTGAATCCTCTCCACTGTGGCTGTGCTTCACCCTTGGCCAGATGTGCTTCTGCCATACCAAGCTTTGTGGTATTGTTTGGATATTGAGCTGCCGGTGGAGTATTATCTGTGGGATTGTGCACGGATGAACCTTCTTCAGGGAACGTCTATGGTTGGCCTTCTGAACTCAGGCCCTGTCCAGCCACAAGGTCTGCTGGGTTTTTGTTTTCACCTTAAAGCCAGCTACTAATTTGGACCTTAGAACCATGTGAGTTAACTGTGTATTCACCTGGAGTAATTCATAAATTAACTGGAGTAGTTTATAATAAAATAACAATCAGAACCAACGGATCCTGTGGCTCTTTAGGACAAGATTGCGATCCCGTGTCCGTGGGATTATGTGTTGAAGTTGTGTCAACAGTGTGTGGAGAGTCTAGCATGGCGTTGTTGGTTTGGGGGGGTTGTTGTCAGGCAAGAGCTGGTGGGATGCTTGGACACATGGTGCTGCCAGCGTTCTCACCAGCTGTACCCAGTTCCCAGCATGCTCAGCTGTTTCTCCGGCTGGGTTAAGACAGCTGGGCTTGCCAGCACTGGCTGGGAAATTGGCCCTGCGGCATTTTTGGGGAGGGAGAGTGAGATGACAAGGCAGTTCTTTATGGGAACTGGTGAATGTGGTGAAGACGGGACATTTGGGATGGACAGTAGAGAGTGTGACCCACTGGGAAACATAAGGAAGCAAAGTGTTAAATTGTAAAAAAAAGAATACCACTCACAATAAGCATGCACAATTTTTTTGCTGAGTCATTCAATCTTAGAAATGCCTGACGACTAAGATGAAATTGAACCCTCTCCCTGTAGTTTGTGTTCTGAAATAATTTAAGTAGGCTGTTTCATTTTATGGAGCCAAATATTTAGAAAAATCCACTGTTTTTGTTACTTTAATCAAAATCATTTGAAATGTTCCAATTCTGTGAATTGACATTGTAAATTGTTCCAATAAATATTGACAGGTCATTCAACCAATAAAGTCTGTGACTCAATGGTTCCTTTTTTTGTCTTTATTATTCCTGCACCATTATTTGTGCACAAAATTAAAAATCAATCCTTGGAAAATGACAGGCAAGATTCCAATTAATGTTATTGAATTGGTGCCTCAAAAGCTGAATTTCAAAAGTATTTTACTTGGGATAGTTAGGCAGAGAGGATGTACAGTAGTACAGTAACTTGTCTTTCGCTCAAAAATATTCTGTGAAGGCTGGTCTGATGTGTAAACCAATATGTTTTGCAACTAAAAATGTATTGTTGTACTTTTGAACTGTGGTACTTGATTTGCGGCAATACTTTAGTGCAGTGATCTTAATTCCTGGGCCTGGCGGGCCATAGGGGCTCCTGGTTTTTGTTTTTGCCTTAATGTCAGCAACCAACTCAGACCCAAGAAACCGGGTGAGGCGTGTTAACTGTGTACTGCTCGACTGCTTTAATTGATCAATTAGGCACAGAGTAACAACAAAAGCCAGCAGGTCCTGCGGCCCACCAGGACCAGGAATGAACAGCATTGCTTTAGTGAAACAATTGTTGGTACAGTGTGATCTGGATAGTGATTCCAGGTGCCCTGCAGTAAGTAGTGTGCACCATTAATAGATCTATCCCACAGATAACGCCATAGACAGCAGACACTGATGACTGCCTCATACACTCCTTACCTGCCTGAACTTGAAAAATCAAATGGAGCCAAAACTTGGGAAAAGCACAGAAAAACCTCTGTGCCTGTTGCCAGCTAAAAACAGTGAGGGCAGGTCATTAGGCTGAGAAAGCACTGCCCTTAAAGGTAAGGATAGTTAGATCTTTTTTATTCTGTGGTGACAGACCTCTTTATCTTCATCAAAGAAAAAAAGATTTATTTCACTGCACACACTAGCTGAAAAATTCATTCAACAATGGAAAAAAAATATGCCAACTATCTACGGATGATAAGATAGGCCTAAACAGCGATGGCATGGTGCTATGTAATTACTCTGTACTGTAAAAAAAAAGAAATTGGTTATCCCAATTAAAAATTCTTAAGAAACTGATTACTATAACACTTCTGAGTTTGCTCAACTTTCAAGGTTCAAGGTTCTGTGGATTACATTTTATAAGCTCCAGTGACAAGCCTTTTATGTAGCCATAGCAGCATAAAAGGCTTGTCAAGAATTTTTAATTTGGAGAACAAAAATTATTTTGAGTGTGGTTAATAAGATAGCATTCATAAGATTTATACCAATCATTCCTGATAATGTAGGTTGGAGGAATTTCACTCCTGTGTAATATTAAAAGTATATGTACATTGACATTTATGATTCTGCTGCAATTTGGTACATCGATAAAATGTTATCTTAAACAATTTTGAAAGAGAGCGTACACAGCCATTTCCATGTTTCCCATGCCTCAAACTCCCATAGTGCATTGCAAAATAGTTGCCCTATGACACTGGCGAAATGCTTCATGAGAATTTTATTTTATATGTACACTCGCTGGCCACTTTATTAGGTACACCTGCTCATATAAATGCAAATAGCCTGCTCCATTGAACAGTGAATCATGTGGCTGCAATTATTTGTTTGACCAAACATTAGAATGGACAAGATGCGTGATCTAAGGAGCTTGGACTGTGGTATAATTGTTGGAGCCGGACATCTAAGAAACATCGGCCCTCCTGAGATTTTCACCACTACAAACTCTATAGAGTTTACAGAGACTGTTGCGACAAAAAACAACAACAAAAAAATCCTGTGAGCAGCTGTTCTGTTGTTACGCATTGTTAATGAGAGAGGTCAGAGGGTAAATTTGTTCAAGCTAACAGAAATGCCACAGAATCACATTTCATCTTGATTTGGCTCTGTGCTCCACAATTTTAGATATGTAAGCAAACAATTCACATGTGGTTAAAGTTCAGATTCTCAGATTTTATTTATGGGCATTTTTATACACTTGGTTTCACCATGTAGGAATTACAGTACGTTTTATACATAGCTCCCCATTTCAGGGTACCTTGATGTTTGGGACAATTGGCTTCACTGGTGTTTTGAATTCTTGGTACCTAGTCTTGATTCTAGGTTTTTGATTGCCTTTGGAGTCTGTTATTAGCATTTGTCAGCATGAGTTGTGCAGGTGAAACCGGAGTTGTGCAGGTGAAAGTCAAGGAAGCCATTATGAGACTGAGAAATAAAATTTAAAAAGTCAGAGACATTGGCCAGACCTTACCAAATTCAACTGTTGGAACATTGCTAAGAAGAAAGAGAGCACTCCTGTGCTCGGCAGTCACGAGGGGCCTGGTAGACTAAGATCATTGATGACTGAAGAATTCTCACCACAATGAAGAAAAAACTCCGAACACCTGTCCTACATATTACAAACACTCTTCAGGTGGCAGGCGTGGATTTGTCCTGTCAGACTACTGTCTGCTGGAGGCTTCGCAAACAAAACTACAGAGGCAACATCGCAAGATGCAAACCAGCAGTTAGCCGCAAAAAACAGGATGGCCAGGTTACAGTTTGCAAAGAAGTACCTGAAATAGCCTGCAGCGTTCTGGAAAAAGCTCTTGTGGACAGATGAGACCAAGATTCACTTATATCAGAGTGATGGCATGAGCAAAGTGTGGAGGCCAAAAGGAACTGCCCAAGATCCCAAGTATACCACCTTATCTGTGAAACATGGTGGTGTGGGTGTTACCGTTTGGGCATGAATGACTGGCACAGGTGCTGGCTCACTTGTCTTCATTCATGCCACAAAGTACTAAACATGACCATTTTCATTTACATAACATAAATATGTCCCCAACATTATGGTGCCCTGGAATTGGTGGATTATGTATAAAATGGTGCTGTAATTCCTACATGGTGAAACCAAAATATCCTTAAATAAATCTGAGTATGTGCACTTTAACCACATGTGAATAGTTGGTGACAAATCAAAAATTGTGAAGTAAAGAGCCAAGAACAAACATGCCTTTGTCCTATACTGTATATATATATATATATATATATATATATAGTGCAATATCTGAAAACAGCAACAATTTATATAACTGTTGCAATATCCTATTCTGATGATTCTGACAGTATATTTTCATTTCAATATATTGCAGTATCTATTTCTGGAAGGGGGATATTGTGACTGGAACATTGGGGCACAGGCCTGAAATTGTGGAGTGACCAAAGAGACAGACCACCTCCTCCGATCTCCCCCCTCTCAGTTATAAGCCATGGCACAATGCGGCGTGAGTGCCTGCTGGCACTACCCCCCCAAATCTGCCCCCCCCCCCCACCTCTGGGGAGGGTCTGGCGGGTGGTCTTCGCCAAAACCTTCACCATGGCTGGGAAAGTTTGAAAGCTGATGTGGATTGTGGGAGAGGCCAGACTGTGGCGGTGCTGCCTGTCTGAGGTGTGGATTAATGTTGGGGATTGGCGGAGGGGTGCCGCAGTTGTGCGTGAGCAGAATATGAAAGAGAGAGATAGTGTGTGTGCGCGCGTGCGTATGTGTGTGAGTGTGTGTGTGTGTGAGCAAGGGAGAGAGGGAGGGAGAGAAAGAGAGAGAGGAAGGCAGAGTGGACGGAGCGAGATAGAGAAACAGTCCCCCCCGACACATACACACACACGCATGCACACAGACTTCTCAGTTCCAGCTATTTCTTTAGTGAAACTAACTCACATTCATTGCTGAAACTTAAGGTCACAGTACAGCATGTTACAGTTGGATAGAATAAGTGTCTTAATGACTAGGCTGCAGGGGAGGTTGAATAACTAGTTGTGGTACTGGGGAGGTCAATAGGTAGTATGTAGTGAGGGAATACGTACTGTATGTTACGGCTTGCGTACATCACAGCTTAAAGATAAGACCTCAGCAGCATGCAAAACATAGCTGTGATTTTCGCATATAATGTCTAAATTGAGGAGGGAATATACGTTACAGTAGGCACAGCCATCCCAGAATGGCTGTGTGCCATCCCCACCCTCCCGTAGGCAGCTCTCGGTTGGAGGTTGGTTGACTAATTGGCTGACGGGGCTGTTTCATTGACATTAGGACCCCAGTTCCATTTGAGAACATTTCCGCAGGTCTAGCACACTTGCCTGGTATTCACTTCCGGAGCTTAGAAGTATTGGGTTCTCATCTGACATTTTTGGCAAAAAAGTTTTATTAATGTGCTTCTTTTTCTATATGAGAAATGAGAAGTCTGAAATTCCTTCTTAGTTGAACTTATTAAAACTAATATTCTAAAGTTTTCTAAAGAAAATAAAGCTTGGTATCGCAAAACTATACTATCTGCTCTATACCAACCCTACAGAGCTCTATAATTATAACCCTAAGCTCTGGCATTCTATATCAATGGACGTGTCATTCTTCAGTAGAGATGGGTGGGCAGTGGTGGTCTCTGTGCACGCCGTGGGTGTGGTTTCACCTGTGGTTGAGTTAGGGGGCTCTGGGAAGGTCAGGGCTCCCGGTCGGACATAGAGGATAGCCGTGGCTGTTTCTAGTCCACTACGTGTTTTAGGACCATATTCATACCAAGCATGGCAAACCATTCACAAAAACCAGTCTGAGGTTTTCCTGCCAACTGGGTCCTAGCAAGCCATTGCAAATAGAATCATGCACCATAGCGGCAGCACCACACATCATAGCGGCAGCATCAAGTATCATAGCACTGGCATCATGCTTCATAGCGCTGGCATCACGCTTCATAGTGCTGGCATCACGCTTCATAGCGTTAGCACCACACGTCATAGTGCCAGCATCACGCATCATAGCGGCAGCACCACACTTCATAGCGCTGGCATCAGACATCGTAGCACTGCCATCACGCTTCATAGCACTGGCATCATGCTTCGTAGTGCTGGCATCACACTTCATAGCACTGGCATCACACTTCATAGTGCTGCCATCATGCTTCATAGCGCTGGCATCACACTTCATAGCACTGGCATCACGCTTCATAGTGCTGACATCACACTTCATAGCACTGGCATCACACTTCATAGCACTGGCATCATGCTTCATAGCGCTGGCATCACGCTTCATAGCGCTGGCATCACACTTCATAGCACTGGCATCATGCTTCATAGCGCTGGCATCACGCTTCATAGCGCTGGCATCACACTTCATAGCACTGGCATCACGCTTCATAGTGCTGACATCATGCTTCATAGTGCTGACATCACGCTTCATAGCACTGGCGTCATACATTATAGGGCTGGCATCATGCTTCATATTGCTGGCGTCATGCTTCATAGCGCTGGCGTCATACATTATAGGGCTGGCATCATGCATCATCATGGATCATGTGGTGCATGGATGAGTCTCATGGATCAAATCTTGATTGCTAACAGTGGCTGGTTGCTCCATAGGGTGACATGCATTTGCCTCGGTCAGATCGGGGACCACGTTCATCACTGTTTAGCGACCCTGCTGGTCGATTGGGTGCCCATGGACTGCATGCTAAAGCTCCATATGAAAGGTCTTCCTCCAGCCCTGCTCTATGCACACTTAGCTGTAGTTTCCCAATCTCCCATGTGAAAAGAAGCAGCCGGTGACATTGCGTGTTTCAGAGGAGAACTATGGATATGATCTCCCGAAATGGCAGTGGGGTTCACACAGGTACACAGCTGTGATTGCGAACAATTAGCCATTCCAAGTTAGGGTGGGAGTTGGATATGCACAGACCCATGCTGGGCGCCAAATTTATAAATACCTTTTTTTTTTGTATATAAAAGAGAGGAACCTCAAAGTTTGGCGTTTCCCAGAATGATGCGTATGTCCTGTGTGCCTCCATGGTGATCCTGCACTCGCACTTCCAATTACCCTTCCCTTCCTCCCTTTCACAACGTTGACAACATCTATTTTCAACCAAAGCACACATGTAAGATAAATATAGGCAGTACATGCCTTAAAATGGTGTATGACTATGTCTGTGTCTATCTATATTTTCCTCATGTATCATGGTCATAAACTTGAAATAGCAGGGGGCAGCATTTTGTTTGCTGCGCAAAAGTTTGAAGCCGAATTTGCAACGTTGGGTGTGTGTTATGAGGGTGCGTCCACACTGAGAGAGGATGCAAAAGGGCAGAGTCTTTGTGAAGAGTTTTTTTTTTTTTTTTAGTACGGAAGAAGATGGCCGCACTCCAGAAAAGACTCCTTCTTCTGGACGCTTGCGTTAACTGGTGAATGCTTTTTGTTTTGTGGTGAAGCGAAGCTGTCCGTGAGAACTGTGTGAGCTGGGGAGATGGGGAGTCGTTGACCGGCAAGTGGCTGTACCTGTGCTGGCTCTCTGAGACTGAAAAAGAGGAGTGTGCAAAAAGGGGGGGGGGGGGCGAGGTTGAGGGGTGACAAGGCTTGTGCGCAACTGTGTTTTCCTCACTGTTTTTCCTCCCTTAGCTGTTTCCACAAGAGTGAGGAGGGGAAAAAGGGAGAGAGAGAGAGAGAGAGAGAGAGAGAGAGAGAATCAAGCCAATTTTTTAAGACTCGATCTTGGCTATCTTACAAACAGATGTTGCCTGTCATTTGGTTGTTAAGCAGGCACCCGGTTAGAAGAATACAGTTGCTAGTCACCAAGAGATACTGTCTCCTTTGTTGTTTTTTTTTTTAATACGAGAAACTAGCGCGATTTAACATAACAGGCATTCAGCCTTTTTTGTGTGTCTGTATGTGCGCTTTGTTTTATTTCCCCCCTTCCCCGTTTCTTAGTTTTTTTTTAGCCTTTCTGTTTCGTCTAGTTTGCCGTTTTTCTCCTTCGCATATTTTTTTTCATAGTTGTGTTGGTTGAAAGTTTGTTTTGTTTTCTCATGGGCCAAAAACGGACTTGATTCTCCTGTCCCACTGCCAAGTGTTGTTGGTACTGGTTCTGGAGAGCTCATTTGGACACAATAAAGAGGCGGTAAGTCATTATTAACATGCAGAGAAGCTATGGACGCTTTTTCAGTCAAAAAATTGTGCCTCGTGCTGTTCCACCGCTCTTTGCATTTTTATTTTAGTTATTTTTTCGAGTTGTGGAATTTATTTCTTATTTTTTATTTGAAGGCCTAAAATCTGTCTCTGTTATGTGCTCTTGCTGTGTCTCTACTGTTTGCCGTGGTCTGAGTTTATTTAATAAATTTGTGACGTTTATTTAATCAGCGTAAATACATGGCCTTCATCTTGACTGTGTTTGTTTGTCGTTCGAAGGTGGACTTGTGCGGCCTGTAGCTTTTTCTCTGTGTGGCGTAAGAGAGGTGAGACAGTGTGAGGTGGCGCCTGGTGTCTCTTTCTCTTAGCTTTGTCCCTCTGGGATTCAGCTGGGAGCACTTATGGGGGGGTGTCAGGTTTTCGCCCTGCCTTGTCATATGTGGCTTGATAAGTCTTTTTGTGTTCTTAAATGTAAAATTTTAATTCAAGTGGGAGGACGTGAATAGAAAAATACTTTTTATTTATTGCCACATGTCTTGAATAACACTTCTTATTTGCTGGGCCAACATTTTCAGCTGCTTAGCTAAATGTATTCTTTTTGGTTTATTTTAGCAAAAATGTATTTTTTTAGCGGTGTCAGTCTGAATAGGACTTCGCACTGACATTGTGGAAGACTGAATGGCAAGTATAATGGATGAAAAATATGATGGATGCAATCAAGTCAGGGATCTGGTCAGTGCACAAACAAATATACGAGAATACTTTTTCAATGCAATTAAATTATGTCAGCACTTAAGTGGCACTGGGAAATACTGGCTTACAAAAAAGGGGATATTAGCAGTTGCAATGGAAGATATACATAAATACTGTATATTTTAATATATTTAACTACTGTAGACATTATACACTCTGACACAAAAGGTTAAGGAGTATACACTTTCAGCATGAACAGTGACACATGTGACAGGGAAGAGTGTATGTGTTGCACTTCTCAATCTTGGCAAAAGAGTTAAGTGCAGAACAGCAGTTTTTTCCTGTGTGCACCACTAAAATGAATCCCCGAGTCATTTTTCTGCACTCGTTCCGTTATTTCCTATTAAGCCAAAATGGAACTGAGACCCTTTGCAAGAAAGTACATGCTTGAAAGCCTCCAAACCTCCTACAGAGAGTGCACAATGGCAGGGGATCAAAGAGAAACCAGTGGAATAACATAAGTAGACAAAATGGAAATTTCAGATTTGTATTCAGTTTGTATTTGAATGCCTTTAATGTGACTCCCTTTAAAAATGCAACTGCAAATCCATCTCATCACCTCTGCAGTATGCATGCTAGTCCTCATTTTAAACAGTGAAATCTTCCAATGTATTTACATTTGTGAGGCATTAATTTTTCATATTCACTCATTGTATTCTATTTGTGAATTTAGTGCTGGGTGAGGGAGAAGACAATGAATTTGGTATTACTTGCTGGTCTAACTGAAAACAAACTTTTACTTCACTTCAGCTACAACCTTTTTGTTTTACAACTACATTTGAACATTTCCATGGCTATTTCCAAGAGGCAAATTTTAACAAGTGAAGCAATTATTTAACCATGACATTTTATGCATCATTCTTCATTTCCTTTAGTTTTGAAATAAATTTCCCCCCTCTACATATGAATAGGGTAGTTTGAACATAATGTAATTTTGTAATTATGCCTTTATTTGTTATGTGGCAACAGTTTTGATTTGAATTACTCAGGGTTATCAATATTAACAGTATGAAGAATGGCACTGTAATGCAAAGCAATATGGCCAGAGAAAAAATAATTATGTTAGAGTATTATCTAGTTTAATCTCTAACAGGGTGCATGTGGTCCCTATTGGACTCATATGACCTTTTACAAAAGAAAATGACAAACATGTGTGTTGTTCCAAAAAAAAGAAGAAAAAAAAAGAAATTGGTACTGGTAGTCATTTGTACGGAAATGTTGCTGAAGACCAAGCAGTCATAAATAAGGATAAAGTAATGAACATGGCATACACGACAGTACAATTCTGACATAGTGTCATATAGGAGTTTATCAACTACCATCTTCTCTACAATCTGGGAAAGTGTATATCAGTGAGGTTTGTGCTTTTTTTAATTTAATGACGATAATAAAAATGTATTGCAACTTATGAAAATATCATAGCACACACACACACACACACACACACACACAAAGGCACACACGCATAACACACAGAAGTGAAAATGAAAAAAATATCACTATCATGGAATTTAATTTAAAATATGCTGCTTTTTGAGAAATATTTTTCAAACCAAAAGTAACTATGAATGCTGCACACATATACACAGACATATACTCACGTACACACACACACAAACACATAAACAAACAGGCAGCGTAGAACTATGTTTCAACTTGTGTCAGAATGTTGGCAGACATTTCTGAATTTAGTGAGCAGATTCTGGTTAGGTTAAAGATAAGCTAACCACTGTTAATTATTGAGAATGATTCACTTCAGGGCAGGTCGATTATTGAGTCTTTTTGGCCAGGAAACCAGAAAAAGAAAAGGCAGACAACCCGTTGTACATGTAAATATATCTAACACTGTAATACCCTTTGCAGTATGTTTTATTCCACAGTTGATTTCTGCTTATAAATGGAAACAGAGAGCAAACATTAAGGGTAGACAGAAGAGAGGCCTAGATCTCTGTGTATATGACACTCTTCTCCTCTTTTCTTTCAGCATCTTTAATTATTTATTAAAGCAGAATGATTGTTTTAGCTGGGGAGACTGCTGGAGTATCCAGATAATTGCAGTTGGAATATTAGCTTGTTGGTGCAGTGTCTGCGCAGAATAATTCTAATGTGTTTCCTTTCTATTTAATTCTCTCTCTTGATCGTCTCACGCCGAAGAATTGAAATCAAACTGCCTTATTTGTGCTCACAGCTTGTAAATTCTGTTTTTATTTTACTGCAAAGATAAAAAATACACAGCAAGCATTATCTTGAAATATAGATGTGCGAGGCTGTTTGCAGAATACAGAATGTGGGTGTACTATGTTGTCTTTCTGCATCTATTACTTGCTTATCTTAACCATGAATATTTTGCAGGTTGCACAAAAAAACAGAACAATGTTAATTCAACATTTATCACTGCCAAATGTTGAGTTAAATGTTTTCCGAGAAGATTTTGATTCAGTGAAAGAATTCTAAGAATGGGAACGCTGCACATAAATCACGTTACACATCGCAGGGCAGCAGCTAACCAGGGGCTGCATGGGGAGAGCTTGAAAGCAAGCAAAAGAACGCCCAGAGTAGCCTGTAGGTGCTCGTTTAGCCTGGCGGACTGACTGACGGACAGAAGAGCGTATCAGAGCGCCAGAGGCAGAGCGTGGAGGTGACAGGGCCAATGGGATGGGGGACATGTGACACATGCACTGGGTGCAGAGAAGGTGAGCTGTGTGAGACAGACAGACAGACAGACTGGCTGTGGCAGGAGAGCACGAGCGTTCTGTACTGCTGTGTCCGTGGCTCTCGCCTGCTGACGGGGACCCCAGTTAGGAAAGATGACACAGCTGTGCACCATTGTTTGAATCCAAAACAGAATAACGGAAGGAGGAGAAGAGAAAGAGAGGGTGGGACAGAGAGAGAAAGAAGGAAAGAGGGGAAGAAATCGTACGCTCAGCTGCGCAGACACGACCGGGTTGAGATGTTGTGGCTTCTGAAAAGGGGAATTAGGCTGCATATCCAGCTTTATGCTGTTTTAGAAACGGGCGAGAAAAGTAGCGTAGCTGCATTCTATTTCTACGTGGCACGGACTGGACAGTGGCAGGGGCGCAAACCGTTAAGCAGAGGAGGGGAGACAGTGTGAGGTGCGCAGTCAGGGAGATGGACATGTTTGCAGTGAAAGAAATGCAATGCACATACGTAGGCTTTTCAGTCTCTCCTATTGTTTTGTATTGCATGAAAACTCAGGCTTCCTTTATTTTTAACCTTCCGCTTCTGAATCTCCCTGCCTCTTGTTTTTATGTTTATCTTTCATTATATATTTTACAGTAGCTTCATGTATTTATACCTATGAGAACATATCCCCCCCCCCCCCCCCCCCCCCCCCCCCCCCCCCATTTTATTTTTTATTTTGTTCATGGGAGTTTGACAAAAGGAAAGGTCCAAATTTTGGCACCATAAAGGAAAGTCAAAACTGCAGCCAAGGATCCTGCTGGGATCCAAAAAAATGAAACAGAATGAAATGCCAGAAAAGGGGGAAAAAACACCACCCTTTCCTTTGCTTGGTCACAAATTCCACTTTCTCTGTGGCCAGTAGAGAAACTCCACCTCGGCTGTGTCTCACCGTACTCAACCCTGTGCTTTTATTTCTCACTCTTTTTTAAAATCTCTTTCTTTTTTGGGGTTTGTTCCCCCAGCACATGAGGACATAACATCCGCGCACGAGCGAGAGAGAGACAGTGTTCTGGGGCGTCTGCTGCTTTCTTACGTGGTGATTTGTGCTTGTTGAAAACCGTTATTTTAAAGGTTTAACCTTTATTTTATTGTTTTGTGTAACGGCTTTAGTACAGGAATGATTGTGTGTGTGTGTGTGTGAGTGCGTGCGAGTGTGTGTGCGCGTGCGTGCGTGTGTGTGTGTGTGTGTGTGCGTGCCTGTTTGTGTCTGTGCGTAAGTGCAGGGGAGAGACAGAGAGTGAGTATCAATGTGTGCATGAGAATGGATGCATACTTGTTTAAGAATTTGTGTTTTAAGCGACTGGAGTGTAAGGGTTATGGGCTTTTCTTTTGTTAGTGTACAATAGTGTCACAGTGTGTCTTTTTTTGCTGCAGGTTTCACATTTTGCTTAAGATCTGGCCTACCCAAGCCCTCCCAGCCAGACTCCATTTTGATAGCACAGGATGACTGGCCACACAGACGCTGCAGACTTCTTCTGGACGCCTGGAGTGACGGCTCTCCTCCAGACCCAGTATGTGTCATTTCTTTCTCCATTTCCGCCTTTCAAAGCGCTTCCACCTCACTGAGATTTCCATTCTCGTTCAGGTGTCCTTTTCGCATTATTTGTTTGATTGCTAGTAATTTTTGTAGAGCGGTCGATAAGGAAGTTTGTAATTTTTGGGTTACAGCAGTTATTACAAAATGAGTGGTATTTATGTTTTAATCGGATAATGAACAATGAACAAGTGCTGGAGAATGAAGGACTGGTATGAAATTACATTTTCACAAATGAAATGTTTAACGTCTAAAAAAAGGTTTTTTTCAAATGGGGAAATGACCTGTTAAGTAAAATTTTTTATGAATTGAAATCTATGATACAGTTGTTGATTTTTTCTTAACAAACATTTATCATCAAGCATTAGCTTATCTTGGACTTTTGGAAATTTTTGCAGTGTGCTTGTCATATTTTGCTTAATCAAAGACATTGATTGGCTATACCTGACATAGTGTATATCTTGAATACTGAATAATAACACCATGGAATCCAGCCTTATCCACATTCTTCACGTCTGCAATATGCTCTAAATCAGAAGCCAGCATTTAGTCTATATCTGACATCAATTTTCAGAGTTCAGGGGAACATGGCATCAGGCACAGTTCCTCCCCAGTATAGCAACGGCGAGGGTAAAGGGAGAGCCACGTTCATCCATCCTGGAAATGTTTAAGAAAGAGAGAGACACACACACACACACACACACACACACACAATATTTTCTAACTTCTCGTTTGGTGCCTGGAGCCAGAGGCCCCCATGGAAGGCCTGAGAATCTAATGCAGTATCTTATGTCTTATTACAGCTGTCAAATGGCCTGGGTCAGAGGTGCCATTAAATAACTGTCATAACCTAAATGCCTGTTACCATATGGAACAAAATTGAAGTAGTGCTAGACTAATTACTATTAGCTTTATTATTTTTATTAGAAAAATGAGTAGCAGCAGTTGTAGCTACAGTATTATTGTTAGTAATGTCTGCATTATTATAGCATACATATTAATGCTGGACAGAAAACGAGATGTAGTATCACAGTGATGTCCCTCATGGCCATACATTAATGTGACAAAAACTAATCATATGACCAAAAAACAGGTGTGTAATTATACATATCGAAGATGAGTGCACAATGGTCAGTTTCACAGAAGATAAATTAAAAATTCCCTTACTGCATGACCAACCATAGATTGGTCACATTCATTATACTGTTTTAATAGAGTAATTAATTTATTAAAGATCTAGTGTGGGAGGCGGGAGCATGGTGGAGGCAGGCATTTACATGCCTTTCAGCACAATCTAACTTAACAAGAATTTAGCATTTCTCTTCTTAAGGATCTCTTCCTGCACATTTTTGGTGCTGTCATGGCAACCTAAGAGTATCTTGTGCAATTAATTTGAACATTGTGGTCACATTGCGACCATAACAATGTGTTTATATTTTGTGTGTGTGCATGTGTGTGTGTGTGTGTGTGTGTGTGGGCTCAGCTGTGTATTTAAAATGTGTTGTTTGAAAATCGTACTTGTCAATTTAGCTTGTCAGCTCTCATAGGAAAGAAAATTCAGCTAGCTGTTCCCAGGTCTGTTTTATTCTATGAAGAGAGGATTGATACAAAAAATCAGCACAAGCTGGAATACAGTGTAAACAGTGATACTTAACTTCTTTTATAAGGCACTTAGTGCAGCAGATTGGTTTTTGCATGACTAAGCAGTTTTCATGTGCGTTCTTATCAAGAAAATGAAATTAAGAAAGCGAAATATCAACATCATCTACGCTTCACACTAAAAATACTGTTTTGTGCCTGTTTGATCATCCGACAAGGAAAACATTTACATATTCTTGTCTGAAAAATCTATTTTTTATGTAATATTTTTTATAATAGTGTGGTTGATTAAATATCTGTTTTTTTAATCTATTTTTGTGAGCACAAGCTTCAGTACGTATTATGCAGAAGTAGGATGAGAACATTCTTGTTCACCTCATTTGTAAATTGTTATTAACTCTAAAAATACAAATGACTTTTTTTTTAAATAAAAATTTTTTTAAAGATTTTTTTTTTCACAGTGGTTACATGGCAACTGTTATAATAATTAAAAAAAAACTACAGAATGAAACTGTTCTGCCACTCAAGGTAATATATGTCAGTTAAATTAATTGTCATGTTTGGGTTGCCTTCACATTTTCCATTTCTAGGCTCCTTTGAGCACTAAGAATAGTAAAAATATGTCTTTTAATGTCTGATGAATGCTTTGATAATGGACAATAGAAACATAGCGGTTAAGGCTTAAGTTTATAATAGCCTTTTTATGCCAAGTTGCATTGCATGCTTTAACTGAAACATTTTTGTTTGCACTTTTATGAAAATGCTTCCTCTTGGTTCTTTGAGGACAAATTTGCTGTTTTATACAAATATATTTTTTCTCATGGTTTTGATGCTAATTCTATAACTTACAGTTAGAATATATCGTAAATCTGAAAATGTTGTATATATATCTGGTCAGGCACTTTGGTGATAAATTACCTAAAATGCGGAGTCGGTTTCTATTCTTGACTATGCAGTGAATTCTGGGAAATTCATGTTATATTTAAGTAACAGTGTTTTCTATTAGTACTTGTTTAACTGTTATATTGAATGCAAGATATATTTAAATGCATTGGTATAGTTCATGTTGAAATATTTTTTTCATATATCGTAATAATACTAAATTTTAAAAATTATTACAATTTAATATAATTACAAATAAGATTATTTTTCACCAATCTTGGTTTCTTAGTGTCACTGTATGCTCCACAGGTGTCATCTGACAATGGTCATATAAAATAAATCTATCATGATGCTACCAATGTTGTAGTTTTTAGAAATGTGTTACCACAATGATAGTTTGTCATCTGTGTAGGCTGTGCAGATTAAAGCTGTCTAATTATGTTGATTTCCAAGAAATATCTGGAAACCTATTGACTTATTCTGCCTTAATTGTTGAGGTTTTACTCGGAACGTGAGCAGTACACTGTCAGTTTCAATTGCAAGTGAACAATTTAGACCCCCTGAAAAACAGCTCCAGCACACTAAACATCCTGCTTTGGTAACATTTTCTTCAAGACAGTCCTTGACCCTCACTCAGGCTTTTTATTTATTTTATGCCCCTTTTAGCAAATTATCTTCATCTTTTAAGGTGTTATGATATCCACTGTATGACCAGTGTTGATTTCCTTGTGCTCCAGTTATTAATTTCTTAATTGAAGTGATATTTTATTTGGTGCAGTCGGCACAGTACATGAGAAAGTCAAATCTCCTTGCATCAGATTTACTGATCACAAAGTTACATATCGAATACGTTGTGTTGCATTACAATTCATTACAATGAAACATTACAATCTTTTCTTATGGTGTGATTGAAAATCTACCACTCAGCATTAGCTGAACAGGGCTTGTTACAGTATTTAAGACTAATTTTGTCTGGTGAGATGCATCATAAGTTAAGCTTTGAAAATGACCAGGTATAATTTGTTCCAGCAATCACACTGTTAATATGCTGTCATGTTCTCCAGTTTTTTTATTTGTTGTACTGAATTTGAGTGTGTCCTTTGGCTTATATGGCTCTATCAACCTCATATATTTTCAGTACATTACAATCTTTTTTCTTGTCACAGCTGGATCAATTCAAAGAAAAATAGTGTTTCAGAAAATTTTCATGTTGGAAGAATTAAGAGAATTCCATTTTTAATTTGTGTCAATTTCTCAGCCACATTTTGCTTTTCCAAATGTGTCATTGTGCACATGAAGATTAAATTAGCATAAGGTTGAGAGTAAATTATTCAAAAAACCTATCCTGCTTATTTTCTGTCTCACAGAAATGGACTGTCAGGCAATTATGCAGTATTTTGCTAGTTTATTAACCAGTAATGTAGGATATGTATTTATGAAGGTCATATCAATATAGTAGAATCATTTGCTGCACTTGATGGGAATATAAATAATACATTTCTTCAGGGGTCTGTAGTTGTAATTTAGTCTGTCTTGTCAGTTTTATTTTGGTCATATTTTATGTTTCTGTTCAAATAATTTTATTTCAGCTATAGGACAGGAGAAACTTTTTAAATGACCTGCATTGAAAATGTTAGCATATGCTGCGCTGTACCATAATCCCTTAATTCTTTCACTAAACAGAAGTTATAGTTGTTAATAAGAGAAATAAAGATTGCCCTAATGCTATTTATGCTGTGATTTGTTTTGTTTGATATTTGAAACAATGTTCTAATGTATTTTAAAAGAATGATTTAAGTATGATGTTTGGTGCTTTATTAGCTGATAAATATCTGTTTACGGATATACTATACCTTATGTATACACATGCTATTACACATTTATAAAGGTGTATACATTCTAATGTGGCATATACAACATGCAAATTCAGTACTTGTCCCTATTTATAATTCCAAATTGTGTATCATCTGTTGTTCTAGCAAGTATGTCTTGGCCAGCTAAATTTGCATTATATCCTGCTCTGGGTGTAAGTAATGAAAAACAATAACATATTATTACTGCTAAATAAACTATAATATTTTTTCCATTAATATTAAGAATCAGTTCCCCTATGGTCCTTAAAATGAAGTGTTTTATCTGTAAAGCTTTTCCTTTTAATCAAAAGCTGTTTTATTCATTTTGTGCTTGATCACACTTTTTTAGTGGGCTTTTTAAAATCAAGGCCATAAATTACTATTTTTATTTGATTTCTTTTCCTAGATTAATACAGAAAACAAGAAAAGGTTGTCTGAACAAAAACTGTATCTTATCAATACCTTGCTTAGACTGAATGAGCCAGATGCGGTAAACACGTCTGTTTGACATGGAAAGTTGTAGGCAACACTTCCTCATCCTACTCAGTTCTTTGCATCCTACTACGCAGTGTGGTTGCTTTGGTGCAGAAGTAGCCCATGATGTAAAACATCTGCCATGGAAGAAGGCTTCTCTGATACAAAACCTGCCTAGAGTGCAGGGATGAGGGTGTGTGGTTCATGGACTCAGGCTTTTATAGGAAAAGGCCTCTTGGTGGGTTAATCTCTGTAAGTGAAGCCTGTTGGGAGTAAGATATAATCTCTTCTTGATTGGCTTCTTTGCTCAAAAAACTCATGACAAATTAGTTTTCCACAAATGCGTGTTGTGTAAAATGGTTGCTTCATTCCAGACTGAACCCATTCCAGACCATTGACCCACTTTGCTGATGCTGCTTAGTCTGTTCTAATTTATATTTTAAAAAAACACACACACTTCCAACAAAGCCTCATAAAGGCTTTATACAGCATACATAATGCCTTCATAAACTACATAATCATGTTTTATGTCACTCTTTATAATATTTTGCCATTAGTCAGGTGGCATTTGTGGTTATATCACATTTGTGATTTGTTGCATAAGAAGGTGTTATGTTACCCATTATAAAGCATGATATTCGCTTATGTAAGATTTAAGAAGCCATTATCTCATGTTTACAAAGGCATTATATATGCTACATAAAGCCTTTAAGAGATATTATGAGATGCACTTCATTTAAAGATTTTAAAAGTCCCTTTTTATTCTTGTTTTCCTAAATTTCTCAGGACCTCTTCCTCCAGCAGCTTTGCACTCCAACAGTCTTGTGCCCTTTCATCGTTCACCACTATACTGAAAGTCACCCCTCTTTTTTCATGGAAAACAGGTTAAAGGCAGACAGGAGACAGAATTTTAAAAAATGATATTGTGTCATTCTTCAGCATAAACAGTGTTATTCCTTTTTCATAATGAATAATGTAATTTGTTGACCTTGATAGCAACAAGAGGGAGAGAGCAAACAAACACCGCTTTTAGCTAACGCTGGCTATTTATAAGAGCTCTTACCAGAAACAGAAAACTGCTTGACCTTGTAAAATGTTTGGATTTTAGATAAAGGTACATTTTTGATGTAGGTACACCTACATTTTTCATTCAGCTCTGGTGCGAACAAGCAAGAAGTTCACTGCCACAGCAAAGTAAAACGACCAAAAAAATGCAACCAACATAAGGCAATAGCGGTATTTGTTGGGTATACATGGGGCATGGCATATTTGAGCAGGAGCTTTAGAAAAATAGTCTTTCCACAAGCTAATGTTGGCCCACTTCAACTTGATGCTGTTGGATTATGTGGAATCAAAACTTGTATTTGGTTGTTTGTTCTAAACATGTTGAAGCTTGCTAGCTACCTAGCAATATAATGGATAATAGTACACTATTTCAGTTGAGCTTTATTCATTTTTGTTTAAGTCTACCTTATTTGTTTAATTCCAATCTATTTCTAGTAACTAGGAAAATAAACCACTCCCCATATCACATGACCTCCCACAAAAAGAATTAAATAAAATACAACAAACATCTTTCTAACCAGTTTCCCGAAGTTGTCAGAGAAATATTAAACACACAAAACAATGTTAAATCCATGGAAAACTTCCAATTCTTGCATGCATTTCCAATTCTTTTTAATTTACAGTGACTTAATTAAAAGACAAACATTCTGAGTCAGATTTCATGATCTAGCATAAATAATTTCTACTGATAACATACTGTAGACAACAAATGTTAAACTGAGTTCTCTACTATCTGAACTGAACTGAATGGGAGTGAAATTGAACTGAATCGGAGCTGAATAAAATTGTATCGAATCAGAGCTGAATTGGAATGAATAGTAACAAATTATTTCATTTGTAAGTCTTTCCTGTATTGTGTCGTTGACCCTGTATTGAGATGGGCATCGAATTGTCTGAGGGAAAGATTCACACCCCTACCACATACCCATAATATCCAGTTATAAACTTGGGTCATATTTAGAAAATAAAAAGGTAAGCTGTTTAAATCTCACTGGATAACTGAATCTAAATTAAACATGGTTAATGATGGAAAACCAATCCACGCATCAGGCCTCCTGGACACCAGAAACTTTACTGGGAAGTGAATACAAGCCCAGGGTTACATTTCTGTAAAACAGCAAACAAATGAGTGCGTCACTTGGAATTATATTGACTGTCATTATTGGCATTATTGGGGACTACTGTTGTTGTAGATCTTGACTGTAGGTTTTGATTATTCTATACACTGGGATATGCTCCTGGAGTAGAGAGCATCTTTTACTGTATACTTAATTCAGGTAGTTTTGTTTGTTTACTGGAGAAGCAGACCAGTCGTATCTTACTGTGAGGAGCAACACTATGGGTCCAGGGAAATCTCAGACCTCTCTAAACCTATCCAATTCATTCTTTCAGCCTACCTAAGGAGATATTAGTGATAACTCTGTCTTCCTTCCAACCAAGAAGAACAGTGCCTGCTGCCACAAACCCGTAGATCCGAACTTGTGGTGACTGTGCACACAAGCTCGTATCTATAGGTCTGTGTCTGTGTGGCCAGCACACCTGCACCTGCCCTGGGGACCCGAGCGGTCAGCTCTGATAAATAGGACTGACCGGAGATACAGCGTTCCGCCATCATGCCCTGCCTGTGCCCTGGAGACTGGGGACTGTAGTAGGTCCCATGTTTGTTTCCTAATGAATTTGAACCTCCCCACCCCCTTGCAGGCCTCACCGGGGCCTCTAGTGGGTCCCACCAAGATCAGTGTGCTTCCAGGCTGAGGTAGTAGGTTGTACAGTTTAGAATTACACCACGGGAGATAACTGTACAGCCTCCTAGCTTTCCCTGAGGTGCGCCCAGCCACTGTCTTAACGGTGTGTCAGTAAGAAGCTCACATAGTGGTACGGTAAGACACGTACAGCTCAGCTGTATCTGAGCTGTCTGGCATGAACTAAAGACCAGGAGGGGAGGAAAGAAGGAGTGAAAGTGTGTGTGTTCTTTACATAGAGCATTTAGTTTCTCCTAGCAATTACACATCATAAATAAAAGCCAGCAGACTTAAATATTGGCACCATTTTGGTTTTGTTCTACCAAAGCCCCAGTGATGAGTTTAAAAACCACCAATTCTAAAGAACAGCAAAAGAGCACTTTTTTCCATTTACCAACATAGAATTATGATGTAGTTCAATCCAGTTCAATTCACTTTTGTATAGCGCATTTTACAAAAACACCATCACAAAGGCATTTTACAAGAAAACAGGAAATAGGAATATTTTGAAAGACTGACCCTGAACCTCCGAAATTCCAGTGGTAAAAACACTTAAACGGCGGTGAGAAAAACTCCCCAGTTTCTCAGCCGGGTTCCTCCCCAGGAGCCTGGCTGAGGATTCTCCACTAGCCATCCTGGTGTTACGTGCCCCACGCCATCAACTTTTCCCCCTTATTGAAACATTGACAGCAAATAAAGTAGGATGAAATCTTCCATTGTGTGTTAAAAAAATGACAAAATGGACATGTAGTGAATCCTCTATAAATGTTGTCCAAAGCTTCGGGGGGGCGGGGGGGGGGGGGGGGGGGGGGGGGTCAGAAAAGATATGTTTTTGGGAAGGTGTAAGAGTGCAAGAGTTTCAGAGGTCTATTTGGAGGTAAATCAGTACTTATATCCTTACATTTTATTTACTGGGTGTTCCTTGATCTGGTTTACATGTTGATGCAGCATCGTGAAAGTACCACATTCCCAGAATGCCGTGGGGGCAGCGGCCTCCTCTTTGAATGGCTTTTTGGTGATCTCTGGTCCGGCATGGAACACTCACAGACCTGATCCATGATTACGGGCTGCAGAAAAAAGTCCTGTGTCATCCCACCGGCCCACCCTGTCCGTTTGGAGAGCCACCGTTGTGCGATGTCGATTAGTTACACTGTATTTACAGATCCATCCCTGCTAAAGTCCTGCTCTGAAAAACAGGGTCTGTGATCACACTGTGAATTCAGTATGACTGCAGTGTGACTCATGCAGGGCAGGTGTAGCATCATGCAGGGATCTGGCTTCGATCCACCCAAATTACTGTGTTTTTCTTTATCTAATAAAATGTATTTGAAATACAATAGTGATGCAATTTGTATTTTTCAACTTGATGATTTAAAATTCTGCTTTATTTAATAATCTGCATTTGAAATTTTATACAGAAGCAATGCGATTTGTGTTTTTCATCTTTATTTTTGTAGCCGAAAGCTTGAATGTGACCATTTAAGGCGTAAGGAGTCTTGATCGCACAGCCGAACTTGCCACACAGAACACAGAAAAGTTATTTGCTTGAAATAAATGTGGTGCTTTTTCTCAAGGATGCAATTTGCTTTCCCCTCTCTGTGCTCATTCCCTTTTTTCGCTACAAGCTGATGAATGGGCACCTATTTCAGTGAATAAATCTGTTTTGAAAACTAGACCATTGTTTTCGTTGCATTTCGGTGTTTTCCCGATTCGATTTTATCGACAACGAGTGGCAAGCGAGGTGGAGAAATGAGCATTAAGGATTCACAACCTCAGTCCTAAAGCTCTGGGCATTCTGGGAAAAAATCTTGATGCTGAAATTCCGCATTGTCTTAGATTTAGACGGGCCCTTTGTCCGGAAGGTGATTCAAGGTGTTCTACGAGGAGCATGTCCAAAAATGTAGACAGGCAAGGAACACTTACCCTGGCACAGGAAGAAAGCTGCGCATTAGTGATAATAATAAGAGGGAAAGAACTACGGTACATCAAAGCCACATTTGCTTTATTTTTTAAATGGAGCTCCAAGTTAAAGGTGCAGGATTGAAGACAAGGGTGGCTTTTATTCAGAACCCACATCAGACCCTGTACCTTCCTGTCTGAAAGCACTGATGTTCTGAATGTACTATGAGCATTGAACACACATTTATACCGTATATGAATTTTTTCAAAAAGAAAAACATGCACTGTCTTGGCTGAATGTGTTTTGGCTGGTTCGTGATCCTCATCACTGTTCGTGGGATCATTTGTTTTTCCTTCCTTTCTGCAATTTGTATTTATTTAGTTAATTAATGTAAGCTGTCGAAAGGTCTCTGCCGGCTGACACAGAATGTGTGTGTGTGCATGTGTGTGTGCGTGCTTGTGTTTGTGTGTGTGTATGCGCGTGTGTGTGCGTGCGTGCGCGTGTGTGTTTGTGTGTGTATGCCCGTGTGTGTGCGCGCGTGTGCTTGTGTGTGTGTATGCGTGCGTGTGTTTGTATGTGTGTGTGTGTGTGTTTATGAGTGCATGTGTGTGCGTGTGTGTGTGCATGTGTGTGTGTATCTGTTGGGGGTGGAAATATACAGATGTATTTATACAGACTTCACTGATAAGGCTTCACTGATAAGACAGTTGTTCAGTCGTATTTTGGTGCAGTGGGAGCCTGATAGTAAACTCTTGCTTGTTCCCTGATCCCTTTTCACAACATAATATATTTGGGTCATTTTCAAAAGACCAAATGTTTTTTAATCCAACTGCGGTTAGATTCTCCCTCATGTTAACAAGTACCTCAGAAGAGGTACTTTTTTCTTTTTCTGAAGAATGCATTACAGAAAAGCAATGAGCAATGGCTGGTTATAAATAATGAATCCAAAAAGGTTTTATTTTTTTATTTTTAAAGATTAAATATAATAACAAAGGCAACATTTCATTTAAGTTCAAAGTCCTCTCATCTGGAGTATGCTGCCCCGCTGTTGACTCAGAGAAATGAAGTAGCCCGCAGTGTTTCAGTAAGCATGGTGAAGAGGCGTGTTGAGCCTGGAGTGGATGCCTGAGCTCTGGGGCTTTGCTGTGTGGCTGGGGTGCGAGGGGTGCAGCTGTTCAGGCCTGCAGTGTGACAGAGTGCACCGCGCTGGGACTGTCGTGTCTCTCAGGAACACCTCTCGCCAGGCACCCCCCCCCCCCCCCACACCCCAATCTCTGATGTTCTTTTATGGCAGGCTCACTGCCAGCAGACAGGGACCCTTGGCGGTCTTTGTCGCCGTCAGGGCTGGCCGTTCTAGAACGACCTTCTCTTGGGGTTAACGTCTCTCTCTCTCTCTCTCTCTCTCTCTGTTTCTGTCTCTGTCTCTGTCGCTCTCTCGCTCTTGCTCTCAGTTTCTCTCTTTCTCTCTCTATCTCTGCACCTCTAGACTGCAGAACACTAGCATGCCGAAGATGGTTAGAGCGACAAGATGTACATGTTGCTAAACACTCCATTTATTCAATGCATTTATTCCCCATCATCAGTTAATATATATGCATATAAAGCATGCTTATTGCTTTTCCTCCCCATTCCATAGTGTATGCCTCATTATAGGGAACTGTTTTTACATGCTGAGGAACTGCTGGTTAATACCTGTAAGCTTATTTAACTGATCATGAATCAATATGATCAGTCAGTGATCATGTGTGTACATATACAGTACAGCTCTGGAAAAAAATTGAGAGACCAGGTCAATAATTTAGATATTATTTCATGAACTATCGACCATATTTGATTTTAATTCCCAACAAAAATACTTTAATTCCGAACAAAAAATATAAACATACATTTGCAGAAAATGACAACTAGTCAAAATGCTAAAAATACACAGTATCAATTTAGCTTAAATAATACAAATTATACAAGTTTAAACCATAAATAAATATTAAAAATAACACTGTATTTGCTAATGAAGGGTTCAAAAATTTAATAGGTTTGTGGAGCTGATAATGTTGAGAGATAAGTTATTTGTCATTTCATTTAGGTTTCTACCTGTGAATAGATAATCACATAGTTTGGTTACCTAGCCTGATGCTGTCACGCAAGATGCCATATTAAAGTTGCTTGCATTTCTGTATAGCAGATGGCAGATTCCTCTAAACTCAAGCTGTGGACACAGAAAACCTGCACTTATGACATGGGGAACTGGAGCAATCGCAGCTGGATATGTCTAAATCTCGAAGTGTCTTTTAGAGTAAGAAGAGGTAATCTATGCGGTAGCACACAGCAAAATAATATTCAGCCTGTACGCGTTTCCGTACGAACGGTGTTATTACTTAGGGTGGGGAAGCTAGGGAAGCGGCCGCTGTATTTCTGTAAATTTCTCCCCGGTGTAATACATTGTTCTATACATAAGGAAGGGGAGAGAACGAGGAAGAGGTTTTTTTTTTTTCTGTTTCTTTCGCGGGGCCGGGATTTACGGCTTGTGGCGAACGCGCAGACAGGATGACGCGGAAAGGGCCTCTCTGAAGGTGAACAGCGGTGCAGCACTGAGCCGACGTGCCAAACCGACCCCCCCCATCCCCGTCGCCCCCTCTCTTTCTCACGTCTTCCAGACAGGGGCTGCGGCAGGGAGAAAGAGAACCCGCACTCGCCCCCTGTTGGCCAGACTGGGACACTGCAGGACAAGCAAGGCAATGCAGCAGTGTTGCTGCCAGACAGAGCATAACAATAAGAGGCTGCTTTGTTTTCAGTCTGGAAGGGGGGGTTAGGGGAGTCTGGTTGCAGCTTCATCCCTGCAAAAGGAAACTTAAAATTGACTTTGGTGGGGTGGGGGTATTTCTTACATTTTGCAATTCTTGTGAAATTCTTATGTCTGTGTTCTGCATATATAATTCTTTTGAAATGGAAGAAAACAAACTCTTATGAGAACTGAATATTTTATTTCACCTCCCCCCTCGCCCCCCCCCCCCCCCCCCCCCCCCCCGACTATGTAAAGGTCAGTTTTCTGTCAGTGTCGTGCAGACTTCTGCAAGTTTAGCCTATATATAGTGGCATAAGCAGGCGTATAAAACAAGAGCACTGTGTTGTGGACTGCCGTAGATGTGTGTCAGGTGATTTATCTCAAGGCTTGAAGCATTAATCCAAAGCAGAGCAGAGTGTGAAGAGGTCCAGCTCACAGCAGGGGGCGCTGATTTCGCTGGGTCATCTGCCCCCGGTAATGGCCAACCAGGCCAAAGACAGAAGATGAGCCTGACAGACAAAGTGTTTCAGTTTTCATCTTCCACTGTGAAAACGGCATTCTGGCATTCTCTTCTCTCTCCATCTCCCTCCTCTCTTTCGCTCACTCTACCTCTCCTCTGACTTTTTCTTTCTGTCTCTTCCTCCTTTTTTCTTTCTCCGACTTGCGCTCTCTCTCTGATTTCCCTCTCTCATTGCCTCTGTCTTTCTCTCTTCCTCTCTCCAACACGCTCGCTCTCTGTCCCTCATTCTCTGCTTCCTCTCTTGTCTCTCTCCCTCTTTTCATTCTCTCTTTCACAGGGGCCGGCTCTCTCTCCCCCTGTCTCTCGGCTCTCTCCTCTCTTCCTGTGCCGCGGTGTCATGGAGGTGAGGATGAAAGAGGCAGTGCTGAAGAGCTCTGCTCACAGTGCGTCTGACCGCGAGTCTCTCCTTCCTGTCTCTCCCAGTCGGCCTCGTCACCACCGGCTAGTGAGCCCTTCTAGGCCTTTTGCTGTCAGTTTTTTTTTTTAAATTTAACACCGCAATACATTCAAGTGAACAGCACACCGCCCCACTGCCTTTCTGCCTTTGTCTGCATCATCATCATCATCATCTTCTTTCCCATTTTTTTTGTGAGGGGCAGCCGTGCCTGTTTGTTATCGTGGGTCTTCTCGGGCGGTGTGGTGAGAGGGCAAGTCAACATGCAGGAGCCAATGAGAACATTTTTCTGGAATAGCTTCGGGTTGAACGTAAACTATATATATATATATCAACTGCTGTTTTTTTTTTGCTGCATACTCTGCATTCCCTCAAATGATTCAATAGTGTCTCAGTGCGCCAATCAATATCCATAAATTAAATTTGTTGGTTGATGACTGTTGCTGATTATTGCAGTGTGTAATTAATAATTCTAAACCAAACTGTACATTTGATTTGGATATTTCAGTTGATGAACTGAGAATGTCTATATTACAGTATAATTGTTTGTTTGTACTGCATGTCAAGGAATGCAGGGTACTTTCCAAAAATAAAAAAGTCTACATATTTACAAACTTTTACGGCATCGTCCATTTGCATACGGGAAGACATTGCACACTGATCCTGCCCTCCCCGACCACCGTCTCTCAGGAGAGGTGCTGCTCTCTTGTGTTTGAAGGACACACTTCAGCTCGCTACAAATCTGTCACCCCCCACCCCCCTCCCCCTGTGTGTGCGCCTCTTTAATTCTTCCCCCGATGATGAGTTTTATGTCATTGTTTCCTGGATAAAGCGGGTGGCTCGTTGCCGGTGGGAACGCGGTGTTCTCCCGGCGCCTTTAGCGCCAGCTCGCGCTCGCCGCCACAATGGGCGGCCGGCAGGGAGGTCTCCGCCCAGGCGCGAGGCGCTTTGTTCCCAACGCGCGGGCAGGCTAGCGGTTAGCCTGGCCTGGGGGGGTAAGTGGGTGCCGGTGCTGTGGAGAGCCTGTGGCGGCTAAAGGGGGGGGGGGGGGGGGGCAGGGTCACACCTGAGCAGCGGAGAATAGAGGGGCTCGTTTGAAAAAGCCGACGGTTGGGCTGGTCCGCTGTGATGCGGTTCCAGGGCGGGCGTCAGCTGGCAGACCCACCAAAGACCGACCTGGTCATTGTGCTTCCAGCGCCGGGGGTGCCGTGGCGGGCGGGTGTCCCTTCTGCGGCTCCTGCCTCTCACCCCCCCTCCCCTGACGGCTCTGGTCATCCCCTGTACTCCGCCATTACCGCGACCCTCTGTTTCTCCGCTGTCACACATCTCTCCCTCCTCCGTTCCCCTGGCTGACAACATGCCTGCAGCCAGACCGCAGCGTCTTAAAGCTCTCCTCCTCTCACTTTCTCTCTCTCTCACTCTCTTTTCCTGTCTCTTCCTGTCCCTCTCACTCATTCCTGCCTCTGTCCCGTCCCTAAGTAAGAGTGGCGCCTGTTTCAGATGTGTTTTAGAAGGGTGGAGTGCCGCGGGAGAGCGCCTCCCGCACACGGACGGCGCCTGCGTGTAGCTGCGCGTGCCCCTCTGAGCAGAGGCTCGCGTGACTCGCGTGGCTCGTGTGGCGGTAGTGGGTGTCTGTGTGGGGGTGGCGGATAGCTTTCATGTGGGTTTCGCGCGTGCGTGTCTGTGTGCGTGCGTGGGTGCTGTGGGTGTATTTGCGGGGTGCTGTTAGCATCTGTGTGTGGGGTTTGTGCGTGTGCGTGTGTGTGTGTGTGTGTGTGTGTGTGTGTGTGTGGGTGTTATGACTACCTGTGTGTCCGTTTTGCGTGAGGGCGTGCACACGCGTACGTGTATTGCGTGTGCGCATGCATGTGAATGTGTTTGTGTGCATGTGCTCGTGCGTGTTTGCTGGCTACGTCTCTGGGTTTAATGCATCTTTGCATCTTCGCCTGAGGGTAGCGAGATACATCGAACCAAGCTGGCAATATGTTTGCTTGGAGCCAAGCTAAGACGCCAACAGTTACAAATATCTCCCCAAAAAAGGAGGGGAAGTATTACCTTTCTCTCCTCTTTCACAGCACACAGACAGGGCTTCTGCACAGGGGATGGAAAAGAGAGAGGAGATGGCCAACAGTTCTCTTCTGCAGGTTTTTTTTTTTTTTTTAACCCGGCCCGTTTCTCCTCTGTTTGGACCGGGAGTGATGTGTTTATCGCCTTTTAAACGCTGATTTATTTAGAAGTGTTTGGCTGTTAAAGGAGTCCTGAGCTGGAGACGGAGTGCACGTCGTCTCGTAGAGCGCTCGACCCTGTCTCCGCCGCGGAGCAGGAGTACGCGCATTATTCGCTGCTTTTTGGTTGTCGCTATCGCCGGTGCTGTTGCTAAAACGAACGTTAGCGGTATCGTAGATATGAATTTGTCGCGTTTGACGTCGTGTGCTATTTCCAAAGGTAAATTACTTTGTAGATTAAAACTGAAAGGCTGGCCGGTTGCCAGCCAAAAAATGCTGTTTGAGTGTAGATGTGTGAGAATGTGCCCTTGTGGGTCGGCTGGTGTGACATCTGATTGCGTGTGTGTGTGTGTGTGTGTGTGAGAGTGTGTGTTTGTGTGCGTATATGTGTGTGTGTGTGTGGGGGGGGGTGTTCTGTAAGTGTGTGTGTGTGTGCGCGTGTGCATGCGTGTGTGTGTGTCTGTTGTGTGGGTGTGTGGGTGTGTGTCTGTGTGTGCGTGTGTGGAGTCTGGACCTCTCAGTGTGTATCTAATATTAGTACCTAGTGTAGCTGGACAAAAGGAGGTTGATAAATGAGGGTTGCTTTGCTGTGGTGGGGGGGGGGAGTCATGGACAGGGAGGGGAGGAGTGGAGGAAGGTGATTAGGATAGTGTATTGATTGCCGATTGTTTTCTGAGCACTGCAGACATGCTTCACAATGTGTGTGGCAGTCAACAAAGAGGATTTGAGGCTTTTTAAAATCAGACGCTGTGTGTGTGTGCCTGTGTGTGTGAGAGAGAGAGAGACAGAAAAGGAGAGCAAGAGAGAGAGAAAAGAAGGAAGAGGCAGTGTGATCTGGGGAATATTTTTCTGCTGTCGCTGATTTGTGCCTGTTGTGCGTTGTCCGTCAGCAGACTCCTTCCCTGCAAATTTTTCCCTCCCCCCTCGTCTCTTGCCTCCCCTCTCACTCTCTCTCGCTCCCCCCGACTCACTCTCTCTCTCTTGCTCTCTCTCTTTCTCTCTCTCCTCTCTTTCCCGAAGCCTGGGGGAGCCAGTGAAGATTAAATGTAGTCTCTGTAAGCCCGGCACATCATGTTGCTATGTTTGTATGGCCTGCTCTCTCTCTCTTTCTCTTTCTTTCTCTCTCTCTCTCTCTCTCTCTCTCTCTCTCCCCCTCTCTCTCTCTCTCTCTCTCTCTCCTTTTCTTTTCCAAAAAGGTTCCCTTATTGATGCTGGGTTATTATACTTGGGGAGAGGGCAGCCGGAGAGGAGGGCTGGTGTGACAGAGAGAGAGGAATACAGTCGAGCCGGAAAATGAGAAAATCCAGGAGACGTTTCGACGGGAAAAGGAGTTTGAAAAGAGAAGGAAAAAAGGTGGAAATCGGCAAACTGTTCAGACGCGGTCGGTTCTCTCTCTTTCTCTCTTTCTCCCTCTCTCTCTCTCCCCCGCTCTCTGTCTCTCTGTCTCTCTCGTCGATACCACAGAGTAGCGGGCCTCTGGGTTTAAATGATTTCAGCTGTTGGAGGAAATGAATGGATGATATTTCTAGTTTTTTTTCCCCTTGCTGGTGGATGTGGACTTGTAAAGGGAGTGTGGACTTCAGGCAGGGAGTATACAGTTTCTCCGTATCAATCGAGCCATTCCGGTTTTTCCAATTCGGTGTGCACGTCTATCTGTTCAACAGCGAGACAGAGAGGGAGAGAGCGAGAAAGAACAAGGGTTAGGAGATAGAGAAGGAAAGAAGGCAGGAGGGAAAAAAGAAAGTGAACTAATGCACTGCAGAAGTAGAGAGAGAGGGGGCCGCGGAGAAGACTGCAACACGCACTGACGCATTCCTTCCTTTATTTGATTTTCTTTTCTTTTTTCATTTTGGAGGATGTTTTTTTCTTTTGCCGTTATGCCAGTTTTTTTTTTTGTTCTTTTTTTTGGTTCACCATCTGTTGCAAATATCAGATGACAGCTACCTTTCCCTCTTCTCCTCTGGACTGAATATGAAAAAGCTAAACATGCAGACAGGCCAGACAGGAGGCACAGACTGAGAGAGAGAGAGAGAGAGAGAGAGAGAGGTGGAGTGTGTGTCTGTGTGTGTGTGAGCGCGTGTGTGTTGTGCATGTATGTGTGCGCGTGTATGTGCGGTGGGGGGGGGGGGGGCACAGCCTCTCTCTCTCTCTCTCTCTCTCTCTCCCTCCCTCCCTCTCTTCCGCTGAGTTCTTTGGCTAGCAGACTGGTGTTCTGCACTGCTGGCCCTGTCTGCAGACTGCCTGTGTTCTGGATCCCAGGCCGATCTTGCCGACCCGGCGACCAGCAGACCACGCCGGACTCTCCCTCGCCCCGTCTCTCTCTTGCTCCGCCATCATTCCGCTGTCTGCCAGAAATATTTCTTTGCTTTTTTGCTTTTTCCATCTGCGTACATTTTCCTCCAAAAGATGGTTAATTTCTTTTCTTTCTCTAAAATTCTTTTTCTTTTTTTTTTTTTACAAACTTCAAACATGGGAGTTGCCTGGCCTCTGAACGCATTTTTCGCCCTCTCGCTCTGCTACCTCTCTCTCTCTCTTTCTCTCTCTCTCCCTCTTTCACCCTGCACATGGTGCG